>NC_134603.1:1034679-1151664 GCF_046129695.1 Lonchura striata | reverse complement strand
CGGGGGTGTTTCGGGGGTGTTTTGGGGTCCAGGGGGTGTTTCGGGGGTCCCGGGGGTCTCTCACTGTCCCCCCCCAGACGGCGATCCCGCTGCTGTTCACGCTGTTCGAGCCGGGGGTGTTTTGGGGGTCCCGGGGATGTTTTGGGGGTCCCGGGGATGTTTTGGGGGTCCCGGGGGGTGTTTTGGGGGTCCCGGGGATGTTTTGGGGGTCCCGGGGGATGTTTTGGGGGGGTCCCGGGGGGTTTATCGGGGATTTTGGAGCCGAGGGTGTTTCGGGGTGTCCCGGGGGTGTTTCGGGGTGTCCCGGGGGTCCCTCAGGTGTATCCCCGCCCCCCAGACGGCGATCCCGCTGCTGTTCACGCTGGGGATGTTTTGGGGGTCCCGGGGGGTTTATCGGGGATTTTGGAGCCGGGGGGTCCCGGGGGTGTTCCGGGGGTCCCGGGGGTGTTCCGGGGGTCCCGGGGGTATTTCGGGGTGTCCCGGGGGTCTCTCACTGTCCCCCCCCAGACGGCGATCCCGCTGCTGTTCACGCTGTTCGAGCCGGGGGTCCCGGGGGGGTCTAAGGGATGTTTTTTGGGGATTTCGGAGCCGGGGGGTCCCGGGGGTGTTTTGGGGGTCCCGGGGGTGTTCCGGGGGTCCCGGGGGTGTTTCGGGGGTCCCGGGGGTGTTTTGGGGGTCCCGGGGGTGTTCCGGGGGTCCCGGGGGTCTCTCAGGTGTATCCCCCCCCCAGACGGCGATCCCGCTGCTGTTCACGCTGTTCGAGCCGGGGGTATTTTGGGGTGTCCCGGGGGTGTCTAAGGGATGTTTTTTGGGGATTTTGGAGCCGGGGGTATTTTGGGGTGTCCCGGGGGGTCTCTCAGGTGTATCCCCCCCCCAGACGGCGATCCCGCTGCTGTTCACGCTGGGGATGTTTTGGGGGTCCCGGGGGATGTTTTCGGGGGTCCCGGGGGGGTCTAAGGGATGTTTTTTGGGGATTTTGGAGCCGGGGGTGTTTCGGGGTGTCCCGGGGGTATTTCGGGGTGTCCCGGGGGGTCTCTCAGGTGTGTCCCCCCCCCAGACGGCGATCCCGCTGCTGTTCACGCTGTTCGAGCCGGGGGTCCCGGGGGTGTTTTTTTGGGGATTTTGGAGCCGGGGGGTCCCGGGGGTATTTCGGGGTGTCCCGGGGGTATTTTGGGGTGTCCCGGGGGGTCCCTCAGGTGTGTCCCCCCCCCAGACGGCGATCCCGCTGCTGTTCACGCTGTTCGAGCTGGGGGTCCCGGGAATGTTTTTTTGGGGATTTCGGAGCCGGGGGGTCCCGGGGGTGTTTCGGGGTGTCCCGGGGGTATTTCGGGGTGTCCCGGGGGGTCTCTCAGGTGTGTCCCCCCCCAGACGGCGATCCCGCTGCTGTTCACGCTGTTCGAGCTGGGCCGGAACCCGGCCGTGCAGCGGGAGCTGCGGGACGAGCTGCGGGCGGCGGGGGCGGCGCCGGGGGGCGGCCCCGGGGGCGGCGCGGGCGGGGCGCGACCCCTGCCCGACCTGCTGGGGGCGCTGCCGCTGCTGCGGGCGGCCATCAAAGAGACCCTCCGGTGCGCGGGACACCGGGGACACCGGGGACTGGGAACAGGGACTGGTGGGACTGGGAACGGGGACTGGGGACACCGGGGACACCGGGGGGAATGGGGGACTGGGGGGACTGGGAACGGGGACTGGGGGGACTGGGGGGACTGGGGGACTGGGAATGGGGACTGGGGGGACTGGGGGGACTGGTGGGACTGGGAACGGGGACTGGGGGGACTGGGGGGACTGGTGGGACTGGGAACGGGGACTGGGGACACCGGGGACACCAGGGACTGGGGACACCAGGGACACCGGGGGACTGGGAACGGGGACTGGGGAACTGGGATGGGACTGGGAGGGACTGGGGGGAATGGGGGACTGGGAATGAGGACTGGGGGACTGGGGGGACTGGGGGGAATGGGGGGAATGGGGGACACCGGGGGGACTGGGGGGACTGGGGGGACTGGGAATGGGGACTGGGGGACTGGGGGGACTGGGAGGGACTGGGGGGAATGGGGGACTGGGAATGGGGACTGGGGGGACTGGGGGGGACTGGGGGACTGGGAGGACTGGGGGGACTGGGGGGACTGGGGCACTGGGGGACACTGGGGGACTGGGAACGGGGACTGGGGGACTGGAAGGGACTGGGGGACTGGGAACGGGGACTGGGGGACTGGGGACTGGGGGACTGGGGGGACTGGGGGGACTGGGGGGACTGGGGGGACTGGGGGACTGGGGGACTGGGAACGGGGACTGGGGGGACTGGGGGGACTGGGAATGGGGACTGGGGGACTGGGGGGACTGGGGGGACTGGGAATGGGGACTGGGGGACTGGGGGGACTGGGGGGACTGGGGGACTGGGGGACTGGGGGACTGGGGACTGGGGGACTGGGGGACTGGGGGACTGGGAACGGGGACTGGGGGGACTGGGGGGACTGGGAATGGGGACTGGGGGACTGGGGGGACTGGGGGGACTGGGAATGGGGACTGGGGGACTGGGGGGACTGGGGGGACTGGGGGACTGGGGGACTGGGGGACTGGGGGACTGGGGGACTGGGGGACTGGGGGACTGGGGGACTGGGGGGAATGGGGAACTGGGATGGACTGGGATGGACTGGGGGGGAACTGGGAGGGACTGGGAGGGAACTGGGAGGGACTGGGTGTCCACACTGGTCCATACTGGTCCGTACGGGTTTATACTGGTCCATACCGGTTTTTACTGGTCCATACTGGTTTATACTGGTCCGATTCCCCCCAGGCTGTACCCGGTGGGCATCACGGTGCAGCGCTACCCGGCCACCGACGTGGTGCTCCACAACTACCGCGTGCCCAAGGGGGTGAGCGCCGCGCGGGGTCACGGGGGGTCACGGGGGGTCACAGGGGGTCACGGGGGGGTCACGGGGTCACGGGGGGGTCATGGGGTGACCAAAAGTCTTGGATTGACCCAATGAGGTCTTGGATTGACCCAAAATCTTCGCTTGGTCCAAGATCTTGGATTGACCCAAGGTCTTGACTTGACCCAACGGGGTCTTGGCTTGACCCAACGAGGTCTTGGCTTGACCCAACGGGGTCTTGGCTTGACCCAAAGCTTCTGGCTTGACCAAAAGTCTTGGCTTGGTCCAAAGTCTTGGCTTGACCCAATGAGGTCTTGGTTGACCCAACGAGGTCTTGGCTTGACCAAAAGTCTTGGCTTGGTCCAAAGTCTTGGCTTGACCCAATGAGGTCCTGGAGTGACCCAAAGTCTTGGCTTGGTCCAAACTCTTGGCTTGACCCAAAGTCTAACCTTGACCAAAGGTCATGACTTGGGTTTTGGCTTGACCCAAGGTCTTGGCTTGACCCAAAGTCTTGGCTTGGCCCAACAAGATTTTGGCTGAACTCAAAGTGTTGGCTTGACCCAAACTCTTGGATTGACCCAAAGTCTTGGATTGGCCCAAACTCTTGGATTGACCCAAAGTCTTGGATTGGCCCAAAGTCTTGGATTGACCCAAAGTCTTGGATTGACCCAAAGTCTTGGATTGACCCGAACTCTTGGATTGACCCAACGAGGTCTTGGATTGACCCAAAGTCTTAGATTGGCTCAATGAGGTCTTGACTTGGTCCAAAGTCTTGGCTTGGCCCAATGAGGTTTTGGATTGACCCAAAATCTTGGATTGACCCAAAACCTTGGACTGACCCAAAACCTTGGATTGACCCAAAACCTTGGCTCGGCCCCAACTCTTGGCTTGGCCCAATGAGGTCTTGGCTTGACCCCAAAGTCTTTGCCTGGGTTTTGGCTTGACCCAAAGTCTTGGCTCGGCCTGGTGGGGTCAGCGCTGGGCCGGACATCCCGGTGACTTCCGGTCACTCCCGGTCACTCCCATTGACTCCTGGTCACTCCCGGTGCCCCCCGGTGCCCCCCAGCGCCCCCCGGTGCCCCCTGGTCACTCCCGGTCACTCCCATTGACTCCCGGTCCCTCCCGGTCCCTCCCGGTGCCCCCTGGCACCCCCTGGTCACTCCCGGTCCCTCCTGGTCCCTCCCGGTCCCTCCCGGTGCCCCCTGGCACCCCCTGGTCACTCCCGGTCACTCCCGGTGACTCCCATTGACTCCTGGTCACTCCCGGTGCCCCCCGGTGCCCCCCAGCGCCCCCCGGTGCCCCCTGGTCACTCCTGGTCACTCCCATTGACTCCCGGTCCCTCCCGGTCCCTCCTGGTCCCTCCCGGTCCCTCCCGGTGCCCCCTGGCACCCCCTGGTCACTCCCGGTGCCTCCTGGTCACTCCTGGTCCCTCCCGGTGACTCCCATTGACTCCCAGTCCCTCCCGGTCACTCCCAGTGCCCCCCGGTGCCCCCTGGTCACTCCCGGTGCCTCCCGGTCCCTCCCGGTGCCCCCCGGTGCCCCCTGGTCACTCCCGGTGAGTCCCATTGACTCCTGTTCACTCCTGGTCATTCCTGGTCCCTCCTGGTCCCTCCTGGTGACTCCCATTGACTCCCGGTGCCCCCGGCGCCCCCCGGCGCCCCCCGGTGCCCCTGGTGCCCCCTGGTCACTCCTGGTGCCCCCCGGTGCCCCCTGGTCCCTCCCGGTGACTCCCATTGACTCCCGGTCCCTCCTGGTCCCTCCTGGTGACTCCCATTGACTCCCGGTGCCCCCCGGTGCCCCCCGGCGCCCGCGGTGACGCCGCGGCCCCGCAGACGCTGTGCCAGGTGGCGCTGTACGCCATGGGCCGCTGCCCCGAGGTGTTCGCGCAGCCGGAGCGCTACGCGCCGCGCCGCTGGCTGGCCAAGGACGCCACGGCCTTCAAGGCCTTGGCCTTCGGCTTCGGCGCGCGCCAGTGCATCGGCCGGCGCCTGGCCGAGGCGCAGATGATGCTCTTCCTCGTCCACGTGAGTCGGGGGTCCCGAAAAACGGCCCCGGGCCCGGCGGGGGGCGGGGGGGACGCCACCGGCCGGGGGGGTTCGCTCAGCGGGGTCGCGGTTCGGAAAAACGACGCGGGGGAGGTTCAGGGGTTGGGTTGATGCAGGGAGGGGTGGGGCGAGAGAAAACCGCCTCGGTTTGACCCAAAATCTCCTGGGTTTGACCCAAAACCTCCTCGGTTTGACCCAAAACCTCCTTGGTTTGACCCAAAACCTCCTTGGTTTGACCCAAAATCTCCTCAGTTTGACCCAAAACCTTGGTTTGACCCAAAACCGCCTGGGTTTGACCCAAAACCGCCTGGGTTTGACCCAAAACCATCGAGATTTGACCCAAAATCTCCTCAGTTTGACCCAAAACCGCCTGGGTTTGACCCAAAACCGCCTGGGTTTGACCCAAAATCTCCTCGGTTTGACCCAAAACCGCCTTGGTTTGACCCAAAATCTCCTCGGTTTGACCCAAAACCACCTTGGTTTGACCCAAAACCTTGGTTTGACCCAAAATCTCCTCCGTTTGACCCAAAACCTCCTCGGTTTGACCCAAAACCTCCTCGGTTTGACCCAAAACCTCCTCCGTTTGACCCAAGACCACCTGGGTTTGACCTAAAATCTCCTCGGTTTGACCCAAAACCGCCTTGGTTTGACCCAAAATCTCCTTGGTTTGACCCAAAACCTCCTTGGTTTGACCCAAAACCTCCTCGGTTTGACCCAAAACCGCCTTGGTTTGACCCAAAAACTCCTCGGTTTGACCCAAAACCGCCTCACTTTGACCCAAAACCATCAAGGTTTGACCCAAAACCGCCTCAGTTTGACCCAAAACCGCCTCGGTTTGACCCAAAACCTCCTCGGTTTGACCCAAAACCTCCTCGGTTTGACCCAAAACCTCCTCGGTTTGACCCAAAACCGCCTCGGTTTGACCCAAAAACACCTTGGTTTGACCCAAGACCGCCTGGGTTTGACCTAAAATCTCCTCGGTTTGACCCAAAACCTCCTTGGTTTGACCCAAAATCTCCTTGGTTTGACCCAAAACCTTGGATTGATCCAAAACCATCCAGATTTGACCCAAAACAATCTTGGTTTGACCCAAAATCTCCTCGGTTTGACCCAATGAGGGGTGGGGTGAGCCAAAACTGGTTTGGTTTGACCCAAAACCATTGAGATTTGACCCAAACCCCCATGGCTTAACCCCAAACCTTGGTTTGACCCAAAACCACCTCAGTTTGACCCAAAACCTCCTTGACTTGGCCCCAAACCTTGGTTTGACCCAAAACCCCCAAGATTTGACCCAAACCCTCCGAATTTTACCAAAACCCTCTGGGATTGACCCAAACCCCCCCAAATTTCCCCCAAAATCCCCAGAATTTGCCCCAAACTCCCCGAATTTCCCCAAAATCTGGGGAATTTTCCCGAATTCCGCGGGATTTGCCCCAATTCCAGGTGCTGGGGAACTTCTCGGTGGAGGCGGCCAGCGCCGAGGACCCAAACCCCCAAATTTCCCCCAAATTTCCCCCCAAAACCCCCAAATTTCCCCAAAATCTCGTGAATTTTCCCAAATTCTGCGGGATTTGCCCCAATTCCAGGTGCTGGGGAACTTCTCGGTGGAGGCGGCCAGCGCCGAGGACCCAAACCCCCAAATTTCCCCCAAAACCCCCAAATTTCCCCCAAAACCCCCAAATTTCCCCCAAATCTCCCGAATTTCCCCCAAATCTGGGGAATTTTCCCGAATTCCCTGGAATCTGCCCCAATTCCAGGTGCTGGGGAACTTCTCGGTGGAGGCGGCCAGCGCCGAGGACCCAAACCCCCAAATTTCCCCCAAAACCCCCAAATTTCCCCCCAAAACCCCCAAATTTCCCCCAAAACCCCCAAATTTCCCCCCAAATCTCCTGAATTTTCCCCAAAACTCCCAAATTTCCCCTAAATCTCCCGAATTTGCCCAAAATCTCGGGAATTTGCCCCAATTCCAGGTGCTGGGGAACTTCTCGGTGGAGGCGGCCAGCGCCGAGGACCCAAACCCCCAAATTTCCCCCAAATTTCCCCCCAAATTTCCCCCAAATTTCCCCCAAAACCCCCAAATTTCCCCCAAATTTCCCCCCAAATTTCCCCCAAAACCCCCAAATTTCCCCCCAAAACCCCCAAATTTCCCCCAAAACCCCCAAATTTCCCCCCTAAATCCCCAAATTTCCCCCAAAACCCCCAAATTTCCCCCCAAAACCCCCAAATTTCCCCAAAATCTGGGGAATTTTCCCAAATTCCCCGGAATCTGCCCCAATTCCAGGTGCTGGGGAACTTCTCGGTGGAGGTGGCCAGCTCCAAGGACCCAAACCCCCAAATTTCCCCCAAAACCCCCAAAACCCCCAAATTTCCCCCAAATTTCCCCCAAATTTCCCCCAAAACCCCCAAATTTCCCCCCAAAACCCCCAAATTTCCCCAAAATCTCGTGAATTTTCCCGAATTCCGCGGGATTTGCCCCAATTCCAGGTGCTGGGGAACTTCTCGGTGGAGGCTGCCAGCGCCGAGGACCCAAACCCCCAAATTTCCCCCAAATTTCCCCCCAAAACCCCCAAATTTCCCCCCAAAACCCCCGAATTTCCCCAAAATCTGGGGAATTTTCCCAAATTCCGCGGGATTTGCCCCAATTCCAGGTGCTGGGGAACTTCTCGGTGGAGGCGGCCAGCGCCGAGGACCCAAACCCCCAAATTTCCCCCAAAAAACCCCCAAATTTCCCCCCAAATCTCCCGAATTCCCCCAAAATCTCGGGAATTTTCCCAAAATCTGGGGAATTTTCCCAAATTCCCTGGAATCTGCCCCAATTCCAGGTGCTGGGGAACTTCTCGGTGGAGGCGGCCAGCGCCGAGGACCCAAACCCCCAAATTTCCCCCAAAAAACCCCCAAATTTCCCCCAAAACCCCCAAATTCCCCCAAATCTCCCGAATTTCCCCAAAATCTGGGGAATTTTCCCAAATTCCCTGGAATCTGCCCCAATTCCAGGTGCTGGGGAACTTCTCGGTGGAGGCGGCCAGCGCCGAGGACCCCGGCACGGCGTTCCGCTTCATCCTGGTGCCGCGGCGCGCGCCGCTGCTCACCTTCCGCGCCCTGCCCTGACCCGGTCACCCGGGGTCACACGGGGGTCACACGGGGGTCACGGGGTCACACGGGGTCACGCTGGGGTCACGGGGTCACACGGGGTCACGCTGGGGTCACATGGGGAAATGGGGTCACGGGGTCACCCGGGGTCATGCAGGGGTCACGGGGTCACACGGGGGTAATGGGGTCATGCTGGGGTCACGGGGTCATTCTGGGGTCACAGGGTTATCCGGAGATCACGGGGGTCACATGTGGGTCACAGGGGTCAGCCAGGGGTCACGGGGTCATCCAGGGGTCACGGGGGTCAGCCAGGGGTCACAGGGTCAGGGGATCATCTGGGGGTCACGGGGTCACGTGGGGTCACGCAGGGATCATGGGGTCACGGGGGTCAGCCAGGGGGTCACAGGGTCACATGGGGATAACGGGGTCACATGGGGGTCACAGGGTCATCCGGGGTCACACGGGGGTCACACGGGGGTCACGGGGTCACTGAGGGGGCACAGGGCCATGGTGGGTCACACTGGGGTCACACAGAGGTCACGGGGTCACCTAGGGGTCACTGAGGTCACCCAGGGGTCACCCAGGGGTCACTCAGGGGTCACCGAGGGGTCACTCAGGGCTCACGGGGGTTCCCCCCGCCCCTCCCCCCAGCCCCCCCCGGACCGTGGGAAAATCCTCCGGGTGGGGGAGGGGCAGGACCCCACACCCCCCCGCGAGAGACGGGCGGGTTATGCAAATGACATGTAAATCGCATGCAAATCATATGCAAACGAGCAGTCCCAGCCCCCAATAAAAGCGCGTCGCAGGCACGGAGTCGGCTCGGCTTGGGGGGGGGGGGGGGCCTGGGGCACCCCAAAAACACCCAAAAAACCCCAAAAAACCCCAAAAATCTGCCCCAAAATCCTCCAACAATCCCCCCCAAAAAATCCCAAAAACTCCCCAAAATTCCCAAAAAAATTCCCAAAAATCTGCCCAAAATTTCCCCAAAGATCCCCCCAAAACCACCCCCAAAACTCCCCCAAATTTCCCCAAAATTCTCCAAAAATTCCCCGAAAATCTGCCCCAAAACTCCCCAAAGATCCCAAAAAAACCCTCAAAAAATTCGCCCCAGAAATGCCCCCAAAAAACTCCAAAAATTTGCCCCAAAACCCCCCAAAGATGCCCCAAAAACCACAAAAATCTGCCTAAAATTCCCCAAAAATTTTCCAATAGAATTCCCCAAAATCTGCCCAAAATCCCCCAAAGTTCCCCCCAAAAACCTCCAAAAATTCCCCAAAAAACTGCCCCAAAATTCCCCAAGAACCCCCCCCCCAAAAAAACCCAAAACTCCCCAAAATTCTCCAAAAGAATTCCCAAAAATCTGCCCCAAAACCCCCCAAAAACCCCCCAAAAACCCTCAAAAAAAACCCCAAAAAACTGCCACAAATTCCCCAAATTTCCCCAATTTCCCCCAAAATTCCCCCCAAATCCCCCCAAATTCCCCAAATTTCCCCAATTCCTTCAAAATTCCCCCCAGATTCCCCAAATTTCCCCCAAATTCTCAAAATCCCCCAAATTCCCCCAGTTTATCCCCAAATTCCCCAAAATCCCCCCAAATCCTCAAAATCCCCCAAATCCCCCAAAATTTCTCCCAAATTCCCCCAAGTTCCCCCAAAATTTTCCCCAAAATTTCCCCAAATTCCCCCCCAAAATCCCCCCAAATTCTCCAATTTCCTCCCAAATGTCTCAAATCTCCCCAAAATCCCCCAAAATTTCCCCAAAATCCTCCAAGCCCCCAAATTTTTTCCCAAAATCCCCCAAATTTCCCCAAATTTCCCCAAAATTCCCCAAAATTCCCAAATCCCCCCATTCCCCTGGCCCCGCCCCTTTCCCTTCCCCACCCTCCCATTGGCCGCCCCCTCAAACCCCGCCTCCCTTCCTGATTGGCCGCCTTTTTCCCCGCACTCTCCTGCTATTGGCCGCCGTCCCCGCCCATCGCGCGCTTCCCGCGCGGCCATTGGCTCGGGGGCGGGGGCGGGGCGGTGCGAGGTTTCAAAGGGCGGGGCGCGGGCGGGCCGGCCGCAGATGGGCGAGCGCGGCGGCAGCGCGGGGGCCGCGGGCCCGGCCGGGGGCGGCGGCGCCCCCCGAGCCCCCAGCCCCGCCCGGGGCAACGGCGGCGCCCGCAGGCGGCGGGGGGGACCCCCCAAAGCCGAGCCCCGCTCCGGACATGGCGACGGCGCCGAGGAGCCCGCCGGAGACTTCAGGTAACGGGGCCCGGCCAAGCGGAGCCGCCCCCTCAGGCCGGAGGGGGAGCCCTGAGGGGGAGGTGGGCGCGGGGTGGGGCTGGGGCTGCCTCAGGTGGGGCTGGGACCCCCTCGGGTGGGTTTGGGACCCCCCCAGGTGGGTCTGGGACCCCCAGGGATCCCCTCAGGTGGGTTTGGGACCCCCTCAGGTGATTTTGGGACCCCCTCAGGTGGGGCTGGGATCCCCTCGGGTGGGTTTGGGACCCCCAGGGACCCCCTCAGGTGGGTTTGGGACCCCCTCGGGTGGGTCTGGGATCCCCGGGGACCCCCTCAGGTGGGTTTGGGACCCCCTCGGGTGGGTCTGGGATCCCCGGGGATCCCCTCAGGTGGGTTTGGGACCCTCTCAAGAGGGTTTGGGACCCTCTGGGACCCCCTCAGGTGGGTCTGGGACCCGCAGGGACCCCCTCAGGTGGGTTTGGGACCCCCCCAGGTGGGTTTGGGACCCCCAGGGATCCCCTCAGGTGGGGCTGGGACCCCCTCAGGTGATTTTGGGACCCCCTCGGGTGGGTCTGGGACCCCCAGGGATCCCCTCAGGTGGGTTTGGGACCCCCTCAGGTGGGGCTGGGATCCCCTCGGGTGGGTTTGGGACCCCCGGGGACCCCCTCAGGTGGGGCTGGGACCCCCAGGGATCCCCCCAGGTGGGTTTGGGACCCCCTCAGGTGAGTTTGGGACCCCCTCGGGTGGGGCTGGGATCCCCTCGGGTGGGTTTCGGACCCCCGGGGATCCCCTCAGGTGGGGCTGGGACCCCCAGGGACCCCCTCAGATGGGGCTGGGACCCCCTCAGGTGGGTCTGGGACCCACAGGGACCCCCCCAGGAGGGTTTGGGACCCCCTCAGGTGGGGCTGGGACCCCCTCAGGTGGGTTTGGGACCCCCAGAGACCCCCTCAGGAGGGTTTGGGACCCCCGGGGATCCCCTCAGATGGGGCTGGGATCCCCAGGGACCCCCTCAGGTGAGTTTGGGACCCCCTCAGGTGGGTCTGGGACCCCCAGGGATCCCCTCAGATGGGGCTGGGACCCCCTCAGGTGGGTCTGGGACCCCCGGGGATCCCCTCAGGTGGGTTTGGGACCCTCTTAAGAGGGTTTGGGACCCTCTGGGAACCCCTCAGGTGGGGCTGGGACCCGCAGGGACCCCCCCAGGAGGGTTTGGGACCCCCTCAGGTGGGTTTGGGACCCCCTCAGGTGATTTTGGGACCCCCTCAGGAGGGTTTGGGACCCCCAGAGACCCGCTCCCGCCCTCATTTTGGGTCCTTTGGGACCCTCCCCCACCCTGAGCTGGCCCTGGGACCCCCGGGACCCCTCCCCATGTTTTGGGCTCCCCTCTGGGGACCCCCAAGCACCGCCCACCCTCACCCCGTTCCTCTGGGTCCCCCCCACCTCCACCCCGGGGTCCCCATGATCGTGTCCCCCCTTTCCCTGGGTGTCCCCCCAGTGCCCCCTGTCCCCAAAAAAACCACAAAAAACCCCAAAGAACCCCAGAAACTCCCAAAAAAAACCCCAAAAAATTCCCTAAAAACCCTCCCAAAAAAACCCCTAAAACCCCAAAAAATCTGCCCCAAAGACCTTCAAAAACTGCCCCCAAAAAACTCCCAAAAAATGCCCCGCAAGTCCCCAAAAATTCCTCAAAAAAATCCAAAAATCTGTCCCAAAACCCCCCAGAGATCCCCCCAAAAACCTCCCGGTGTCCCGGTGCCCCCTGTCCCCGTGTCCCCCCGGTGTCCCCCCCGGTGTCCCGGTGCCCCCCGTCCCCGTGTCCCCCCGGTGTCCCCCCGGTGTCCCCCCCGATGTCCCCCCGGTGTCCCCCCCGGTGTCCCGGTGCCCCCTGTCCCCGTGTCCCCCCAGTGTCCCCCGGTGTCCCGGTGTCCCCCCGGTGTCCCGGTGCCCCCTGTCCCCGTGTCCCCCCGGTGCCCCCTGTCCCGGTGTCCCCCCGGTGTCCGGTGCCCCCTGTCCCGGTGCCCGCTCCGTGTCCCCGGGGCGATGTCCCAACCCTGCCCCGCCACTCCCGCTTGCGACACCGCCGCCAGCGCCGCGGGACGGCCCCGCCCGCCCCGGTGTCCCCATCGTGTCCCTGCCACCTCCCCGGTGTCACCATCGTGTCCCTGTCACTGCCCCGGTGTCACCATCGTGTCCCCATCCCCGTGTCCCTGCCACCTCCCCGGTGTCACCTCCGTGTCCCTGCTGCTGCCCCAGTGTCACCATCGTGTCCCTGTCACTGCCCCGGTGTCACCATCGTGTCCCTGTCACCGCCCCGGTGTCACCATCGTGTCCCCATCCCCGTGTCCCTGTCACCGCCCCGGTGTCACCTCCGTGTCCCTGTCACCGCCCCGGTGTCACCATCGTGTCCCCATCCCCGTGTCCCTGTCACCACCCCGGTGTCACCATCGTGTCCCTGCCGCCGCCCCGGTGTCACCTCCGTGTCCCTGTCACCGCCCCGGTGTCACCTCCGTGTCCCCATCCCCATGTCCCTGCCACCTCCCCGGTGTCACCATCGTGTCCCTGTCACCTCCCCGGTGTCCCCTCCGTGTCCCTGCTGCCACCCCAGTGTCACCATCGTGTCCCCATCGTGTCCCTGCCACCTCCCCAGTGTCACCTCCGTGTCCCTGCCATCACCCTGGTGTCACCTCCGTGTCCCCTCTGTGTCCCTGCCACGGCCCCGGTGTCCCCATCGTGTCCCTGTCACCGCCCTGGTGTCCCCCTGTGTCCCCCTGTGCCACTGCCCTGGTGTCCCCATCATGTCCCCATCCCGATGTCCCTGCTGCCACCCCCGTGTCCCCTCGGTGCCACCCCTGTGTCCCCTCGGTGCCACCACCCCCGTGTCCCCGAGGGGGTCCCACTGTCCCCTGTCCTTGATTTGGGGTCCCCATGGGGAGCCCACTGTCCCCTGTCTCTTTTGGGGTCCCTCTGTCCCCCAGGGCCACCCCAAACCTGCCCAGGGCCACCCCAAACCTGCCCAGGGCCACCCCAAACCCCCCCAGTGCCACCCCAAACCCGCCCAGGGCCACCCCAAACCCGCCCAGTGCCACCCCAAACCCCCCCAGGGCCACCCCAAACTCACCCAGGGTCACCCCAAACTCACCCAGAGCCACCCCAAACCTGCTCAGGGCCACCCCAAACCCGCCCAGGGTCACCCCAAACCTGCTCAGGGCCACCCCAAACCTGCTCAGGGCCACCCCAAACCTGCTCAGGGCCACCCCAAATCTGCTCAGGGCCACCCCAAACCCGCCCAGGGTCACCCCAAACTCACCCAGGGCCACCCCAAACCCCCCCAGGGCCACCCCAAACCCCCCAGGGCCACCCCAAACGCCCTCAGGGCCACCCCAAACCTGCCCAGGGCCACCCCAAATCCATCCAGGGCCACCCCAAACCCCCCCAGGGCCACCCCAAACCCCCCCAGGGCCACCCCAAATCTGCTCAGGGCCACCCCAAATCCATCCAGGGCCACCCCAAACCTGCTCAGGGTCACCCCAAACCCCCGCAGGGCCACCCCAAACCCCCCCAGGGCCACCCCAAACCTGCTCAGGGTCACCCCAAACCTGCTCAGGGCCACCCCAAACCCCCTCAGGGTCACCCCAAACCCCCCCAGGGCCACCCCAAACTCACCCAGGGCCACCCCCAGGGGTCAGAGGTCACCCTGGTGCCACCCCTGCCCCCCCTAATCCGCCCCTAATTACTGTTAATTACCCCTGATCACCCCTATCTTATCGGGGGGACTCTGGACCCGGAGCTGGCGCTGCCACCGCCCTGTCCCTGCCTGTGTCACCTCTGTCCCCTCTTCTGTCACCTGTGTCACCTCTGTCACCCCCCGGGGGTGTCCCCAAGCCTTGGGGACCCCTCTGGGTGTCCCCTCCCCACCCAGAGCCCCCCAAAACCTCCCCAGGGTCCCTTTTGGGGGGTCCTGTCCCTCTGTGTCCCCTCCTGTGTCACCTCTGTCACTTTTCTGTCACCTCTGTCACTCCTGTGTCACCTGTGTCACCCCCCCGGGGATGTCCCCAAGCCTTGGGGACCCCTTTGGGTGTCCCCTCACCCCTGGGAGGGTTTGGGGGTGTCCCCACATGTCCCCAAGGTGTCCCCACCATCCCTCATTGTCCCCACGGTATCCTCAAGGTGTCCCCAAGGTGTCCCCCGCTGTCCCTTCGCTGTCCCCAAGGTGTCCCCCTGTCCCCGGGGTGTCCCCCAGGTGTCCCCAAGGTGTCCCCACGTGTCCCCAAGTGCTACAAGGTGTCCCCAAGATCTCCCCAAGGTGTCCCCAAGGTATCCCCAGGTGCCACAAGCTGTCCCTTCGCTGTCCCCAAGGTGTCCCCCTATCCCCAGGGTGTCCCCAAGGTGTCCCCCAGGTGTCCCCAAGGTGTCCCCAAGTGTCCCCCAGGTGTCTCCAAGGTGTCCCCAGGTGACCCTGCGTGTCCCCAGGGTGTCCCCCCTGTCCCCAGGGTGTCCCCGCATGTCCCCTCACTGTCCCCAGGGTGTCCCCAAGGTGTCCCCACGTGTCCCCAAGTGCTACAAGGTGTCCCCAAGATCTCCCCAAGGTGTCCCCTCGCTGTCCCCAGGGTGTCCCCCCGTCCCCAGGTGCCACAAGATGTCCCCGAAGGTGTCCCTGTGGTGTCCCCACAGGGTCCCCAAGGTGTCCCCCCCATTCCCAAGGTGTCCCCGTGGTGTCCCCCCGTCCCCAAGGTGTCCCTGCGTGTCCCCAGGGTGTCCTCCTCACTGCCCCAGGGTGTCCCCAAGGTGTCCCCCCTGTCCCCAAGGTGTCCCAGCCATCCCTCATTGTCCCCACGGTATCCTCAAGGTGTCCCCAAGGTGTCCCCTGCTGTCCCTTCGCTGTCCCCAAGTGTCCCCACGTGTCCCCTGGCTGTCCCCAGGTGCCACAGGGTGTCCCCAAGGTGTCCCCAAGGTGTCCCCAGGTCCCACAAGGTGTCCCCAGCTGTCCCCAAGTGTCCCCACGTGTCCCCTGTGGCTGTCCCCAGGTGCCACAGGGTGTCCCCACGTGTCCCCAAGGTGTCCCCAGGTCCCACAAGGTGTCCCCACGTGTCCCCAAGGTGTCCCCAGCTGTCCCCAAGGTGTGCCCAAGATGTCCCCAAGGTGTCCCCAGCTGTCCCCAAGTGTCCCCATGTGTCCCCTGGCTGTCCCCAGGTGCCACAGGGTGTCCCCAAGGTGTCCCCAAGGTGTCCCCAATGTGTCCCCAGGTCTCACAAGGTGTCCCCAAGGTGTCTGCCCCGTCTCTCGCTGTCCCCAAGGTGTCCCTTCGCTGTCCCCAAGGTGTCCCATTGCTGTCCCCACGTGTCCCCAAGGTGTCCCCACGTGTCCCCACGTGTCCCCATGTGTCCCCTGTGGCTGTCCCCAGGTGCCACAGGGTGTCCCCAAGGTGTCCCCAAGGTGTCCCCAGGTCTCACAAGGTGTCCCCAAGGTGTCCCCAAGGTGTCTGCCCCGTCTCTCGCTGTCCCCAAGGTGTCCCTTCGCTGTCCCCAAGGTGTCCCGTTGCTGTCCCCAGCTGTCCCCAGCTGTCCCCAAGGTGTCCCCCAGGTGTCCCCAAGTGTCCCCACGTGTCCCCACGTGTCCCCTGGCTGTCCCCAGGTGCCACAAGGTGCAGGAGTCGCTGCTGAGCTCGGCCAGCGGCTACAGCAACTACCGGGGGGTGCTCAACTGGTGCGTCGTCATGCTGGTGAGTCCCCGTGTCCCCATGTCCCCAATGTCACCCCCAGGGTCCCCAGTGTGTCCCCAGTGTGTCCCCAATGTCCCCCAATGTCCCCCCAATGTCCCCAATGTCCCCAATGTCCCCAATGTCCCCCAATGTCCCCCAATGTCCCCCCAATGTCCCCAGTGTCCCCAATGTCCCCAATGTCCCCAATGTCCCCAATGTCCCCAATGTCCCCCAATGTCCCCAATGTCCCCCAATGTCCCCTCAGTGTCCCCAATGTCCCCAATGTCCCCCAATGTCCCCAATGTCCCCTCAGTGTCCCCCCAATATCCCCCCAATGTCCCCTCAGTGTCCCCAATGTCCCCCAATGTCCCCAATGTCCCCCCAATGTCCCCAATGTCCCCCCAATGTCCCCAATGTCCCCAGTGTCCCCAATGTCCCCAATGTCCCCCAATGTCCCCCCAATGTCCCCAATGTCCCCCAATGTCCCCCCAATGTCCCCAATGTCCCCCAATGTCCCCAATGTCCCCCAATGTCCCCCCAATGTCCCCAATGTCCCCCCAATGTCCCCAATGTCCCCCCAATGTCCCCCCAATGTCCCCAATGTCCCCAATGTCCCCAATGTCCCCAATGTCCCCTCAGTGTCACCAATGTCCCCACAGGTTCTGTGCAACGCGCGGCTCTTCCTGGAGAACCTCATCAAGTGAGGGGGGACAGGGACGGGGATGGGGTGGCACCGGGGTGGCACTGTCCCCAAGGAGGGGGTGGCACTGTCCCAATTGGGGTGGCACTGTCCCCAATTGGGGTGGCACTGTCCCCAATTGGGGTGGCACTGTCCCCAGGGCAGGATTGGGGTGGCACTGTCCCCAATTGGGGTGGCACTGTCCCAATTGGGGTGGCACTGTCCCCAGGGCAGGATTGGGGTGGCACTGTCCCAATTGGGGTGGCACTGTCCCCAATTGGGGTGGCACTGTTCCAATTGGGGTGGCACTGTCCCCAATTGGGGTGGCACTGTTCCAATTGGGGTGGCACTGTCCCAATTGGGGTGGCACTGTCCCCAAGGAGGGGGTGGCACTGTCCCCAATTGGGGTGGCACTGTTCCAATTGGGGTGGCACTGTCCCCAATTGGGGTGGCACTGTCCCAATTCGGGTGGCACTGTCCCCAGGGCGGGATTGGGGTGGCACTGTCCCCAATTGGGGTGGCACTGTCCCCGATTGGGGTGGCACTGTCCCCGATTGGGGTGGCACTGTCCCCAATTGGGGTGGCACTGTCCCCGATTGGGGTGGCACTGTCCCCGATTGGGGTGGCACTGTCCCAATTGGGGTGGCACTGTCCCCAATTGGGGTGGCACTGTCCCCAGGGCAGGATTGGGGTGGCACTGTCCCAATTGGGGTGGCACTGTCCCAATTGGGGTGGCACTGTCCCCAATTGGGGTGGCACTGTCCCCAATTGGGGTGGCACTGTCCCCAGGGCAGGATTGGGGTGGCACTGTCCCAATTGGGGTGGCACTGTCCCCAGGGCAGGATTGGGGTGGCACTGTCCCCAATTGGGGTGGCACTGTCCCAGTTGGGGTGACACTGTCCCCAACAGGGGTGGCACTGTCCCCAGGACAGGATTGGGGTGGCACTGTCCCCAATTGGGGTGGCACTGTCCCCAATTGGGGTGGCACTGTCCCAGTTGGGGTGGCACTGTCCCAATTGGGGTGGCACTGTCCCCAATTGGGGTGGCACTGTCCCAGTTGGGGTGGCACTGTCCCAGTTGGGGTGGCACTGTCCCCAGGGCAGGATTGGGGTGGCACTGTCCCCAGTTGGGGTGGCACTGTCCCAGTTGGGGTGACACTGTCCCCAATTGGGGTGGCACTGTCCCAGTTGGGGTGGCACTGTCCCAGTTGGGGTGGCACTGTCCCCAGTTGGGGTGGCACTGTCCCCAATTGGGGTGGCACTGTCCCAGTTGGGGTGGCACTGTCCCAATTGGGGTGGCACTGTCCCAATTGGGGTGGCACTGTCCCAGTTGGGGTGGCACTGTCCCAATTGGGGTGACACTCTCCCCAATTGGGGTGGCACTGTCCCAATTGGGGTGACACTCTCCCCAATTGGGGTGGCACTGTCCCAGTTGGGGTGGCACTGTCCCCAATTGGGGTGGCACTGTCCCCAGGACAGGATTGGGGTGGCACTGTCCCCAAGGACGGGGTGGCACTGTCCCAATTGGGGTGGCACTGTCCCCAATTGGGGTGGCACTGTCCCCAATTGGGGTGGCACTGTCCCAATTGGGGTGGCACTGTCCCAATTGGGGTGGCACTGTCCCCAATTGGGGTGGCACTGTCCCAATTGGGGTGGCACTGTCCCCAGTTGGGGTGGCACTGTCCCAATTGGGGTGGCACTGTCCCAATTGGGGTGGCACTGTCCCCAGTTGGGGTGGCACCGTCCCCAGGGCAGGATTGGGGTGGCACTGTCCCCAATTGGGGTGGCACTGTCCCCAATGGGGGTGGCACTGTCCCAATTGGGGTGGCACTGTCCCCAGTTGGGGTGGCACCGTCCCCAGGGCAGGATTGGGGTGGCACTGTCCCAATTGGGGTGACACTGTCCCCAGTTGGGGTGGCACTGTCCCCAATTGGGGTGGCACTGTCCCCAATTGGGGTGGCACTGTCCCCAATTGGGGTGGCACTGTCCCCAAGGAGGGGGTGGGGTGTCCGGGGTTATTTTTGGGGTGATTTTGGGGGATTATGGGGCTTTTTTGGGGGGATTTTGGGGCAGTTTTTGTTGCTGGTTTTGGGATTGTTTTCGGGGTGTCCCGTGGGTGGTTTTGGGGTGATTTTTGGGGCTGTTTTTGGGGTATCCCAGCGTATTTTGGGGCTGGTTTTGGGATTATTTTTGGGGAGTCCCATGGCTGATTTTGGGCTGTTTTGGGGGTTTTTTTGGGGTGTCCCAGGGTATTTTGGGGTTATTTTTGGGGCAGTTTTTGGGGCTGTTTTTGGGGCTGTCTCAGGGTTATTTTTTGGGGTGTCCCGTAGGTGTTTTTGGGTGATTTTTGGGGTGTCCCGTGGGTGGTTTTGTGACAGTTTTGGGGGTTATTTTTGGGGTGTCCCAGGGTATTTTGGGGCTGTTTTTGGGGTTATTTTTGGGGCTGTCTCGGCGTGATTTTTGGGGTGTCCCAGGGTATTTTGGGGCTGTTTTGGGGGTTATTTTTGGGGAGTCCCATGGCTGATTTTGGCCTGTTTTGGGGTTATTTTTTGGGGTGTCCCAGGGTATTTTGGGGCTGTTTTGGGGATGATTTTTGGGGTGTCCCAGGGTATTTTGGGGCTGTTTTTGGGGTTATTTTTGGGGAGTCCCATGGCTGATTTTGGCCTGTTTTGGGGTTATTTTTTGGGGTGTCCCAGGGTATTTTGGGGCTGTTTTGGGGATGATTTTTGGGGTGTCCCAGGGTATTTTGGGGCTGTTTTTGGGGTTATTTTTGGGGCTGTCTCGGGGTGATTTTTGGGGCGTCCCAGGGTATTTTGGGGCTGTTTTTGGGGTGTTCCAGGTACGGAATCCTGGTGGATCCCATCCAGGTGGTCTCGCTGTTCCTCAAGGACCCCTACAGCTGGCCCAGCCCCTGCCTGGTCATTGGTACGGCCTGAACCCCAAAATCCCCAAAAAATCCCCAAAATCCCCCCAAAACCACACCCAAAATCCTCCCCAAAAAAATCCCCAAAAAATCCCCAAAATCCCCCTGAAAAAAATCCCCCAAATTCCCCCCAAAATCGCCCAAAAATGCCCTTAAAAAATCCCTCTAAAATCCCCCCCCAAAAAAATCCCCAAAATCCCCCCAAATCCCTCCAAAATGCCCCCAAAAATCCCCCCAAAATCCCCACAAAACCCCTCCAAAATCAACCAAAATCCCCCCAAAATCACCCAAAATACCCCCCAAAAAATCCCCCCAAAATCCCGTCAAAAATCCCCTGAATAATCCCCAAAATCCCCCCCAAAATCCCCCCCAAAATCCTCCCATAAAATCCACAAAAACCCCAATAATCCCCAAAATCCCCCCAAACCCCCCCAAATCCTCCCACAAACCCCAAAAAACCCCCAAATCCCCCCATAAAGCCCCCCAAAACCCACCAAATTTTCCCCAAAATCCCCCCAAAACCCCCAAAAATTCCCCCAAATCCTCCCAAAATCCCCCCAAAAATCCCCCAAAACCCCCCAAATCCCCCATAAAATCCCCCCAAAAACCCCAATTTCCCCCAAAATCTCTCCAAAACCCCCAAAAATTCTCCCAAAAAAACCCAAAATCCCCTCAAAAATCCCCAAAAACCTCCAAATTCCCCCAACCCCCCCCAAAATCCTCCCACAAACCCCAAAAAAACCCAAATCCCCCATAAAACCCCCCAAAACCCACCAAATTTCCCCCAAATCATCCCAAATTCTCCCAAAATCCCCCAAATCCCCCAACCCCCCCAAAATCCTCCCATAAAATCCCCCAAAAAACCCCAAATTTCTCCCAAAATCCCCCCAAAACCCCCAAAAATTCTCCCAAAAAACCCCAAAATCCCCTCAAAAATCCCCAAAATTCCACCTAAAATTCCCCCAAACATCTCCCCTAAATCCCCCAAACCCCCCAAAATCCCCCCATAAAATCCCCCAAAAAACCCCAAATTTCCCCCAAAATCATCCCCCAAAACCCCCAAAAATTCTCCCCAAAAACCCCAAAATCCCCTCAAAAACCCCCAAAATCCCCCCAAACACTCCAAAATCCCCCCCCAAAATCCCCCAAACCCCCCAAAATCCCCCCATAAAACCCCCCAAAAACCACCAAACTTCCCCCAAATCATCCCAAAATCCCCCAAAATCCCCAAAATCCCCAAAATGCCCCAAAATGCCCCAAATTTGGCCGTTCCCCGCAGGGGCCAACGCCTTCGCCGTGGCGGCGCTGGAGCTGGAGCGGCGCCTGGCGGCGGTGAGGGGATTTTGGGGAAATTTGGGGATTTTGGGGAAATTTGGGGATTTTGGGGAAATTTGGGGATTTTGGGGGATTTTGGGGGGTTTTGGGTTTTTAAAGGGATTTTAGGGGGTTTTGGGGGGATTTTGGGGGGGGTTTGGGGGAATTTTGGGGGATTTAAGGGAGCATTTGGAGGGCATTTTGGGGGATTTTTGGGGGGATTTGGGGGAAATTTTTGATTTTTGGGGGGATTTTGGGAGGATTTGGGGAGATTTCGGGGTTTTAAAGGGATTTTAGGGGTTTTGGGGGGATTTTGGGGGGGGTTGGGGGAATTTTGGGGGATTTAAGGGAGCATTTGGAGGGCATTTTGGGGGATTTTTGGGGGCAATTTGGGAGGATATGGGGGGATTTTGGGGAAATTTTTGATTTTTGGGGGGATTTTGGGAGGATTTGGGGAGATTTTGGGGTTTTAAAGGGATTTTAGGGATTTTGGAGGGATTTTGTTGGGATTTTAGGGAATTTTGGGGGGATTTTGGGGGATCTTGGGGAGATTTTGAGGGGATTTTGGGAGGATTTTGGGGAATTTTGGAAGGATATGGGAGGATTGAGGGGATTTGGGGAGGATTTGGGGCAATTTGGGTTTTTAAAGGGATTTTTGAGGGGATTTTGGGTTTTTTGGGAGAAGTTTTGGGGGTTTTGGGAGGATTTGGGGGAATTTGGGTTTTTAAAGGGATTTTCAGGGTTTTTTTGGGGAATTTTGGGGGGATTTTGGGGAATTTTGGGTTTTTAAAGGGAATTTCAGGGGTTTTTGGGGAATTTTGGGGGGATTTTGGGGAATTTTGGGTTTTTAAAGGGAATTTCAGGGGTTTTTTGGGGAATTTTGGGGGGATTTTGGGGAATTTTGGGTTTTTAAAGGGAATTTCAGGGGTTTTGGGGGGATTTAGGGGGATTTGGGGAGGATTTGGGGAGGATTTGGGGGAATTTTGGCTGTATTTTGGGGTTATTTTGGCTGTATTTTGGGTGCATTTTTGGGGATATTTTGGGGTTATTTTGCTGTATTTTGGGTGCATTTTTGGGGATATTTTGGGGTTATTTTGCTGTATTTTGGGTGCATTTTTGGGGATATTTTGGGGTTATTTTGGCTGTATTTTGGCTGTATTTTGGGGATATTTTGGCTGTATTTTGGTTGTATTTTGGGTGCATTTTTGGGGAGTATTTGGGGTTATTTTGGTTGTATTTTGGCTGTATTTTGGCTGTATTTTGGGGATATTTTCAGGAATATTTTGCTGTATTTTGGGGGTTATTTGTGGAGTATTTTGTCCATATTTTGGCTGTATTTTGGGGAGTATTTGGGGTTATTTGGGGGAATATTTTGTCCATATTTTGGGTGTATTTGAGGAGTATTTGGGGAATGTTTTGGCTGTATTTTGTGTACATTTTGGGGATATTTTGGGGACATTTTGGGGATATTTTGGGGACTATTTTGGGGATATTTTGGGGAACATTTTGCTGGTTTTTGTGTACATTTTGGGGATATTTTAGGGACATTTTGGGGAACATTTTGCTGGTTTTTGTGTACATCTTGGGGATATTTTGGGGACATTTTGGGGATATTCCGGGGATATTTTGGGGATATTTTGGGGAACATTTTGCTCTATTTTGTGTACATCTTGGGGATATTTTGGGGATATTTTGGGGAATATTTTGTGTACATTTTTGGGATATTCTGGGGTATTTTGTGTACATCTTAGGGATATTTTGGGGATATTCTGGGGATATTTTGGGGATATTCTGGGGATATTTTGGGGAACATTTTGCTCTATTTTGTGTACATTTTGGGGACATTTTGGGGATATTTTGTGTACATTTTGGGCATATTTTGGGGATATTTTGGGGATATTTTGTGTACATCTTGGGGATATTTTGGGGATATTTTGTGCACATCCTGGGGATATTCCGGGGATATTTTGGGGATATTTTGGGGAACATTTTGCTCTATTTTGTGTACATTTTGGGGATATTCTGGGGATCTTTTGTGTACATCTTGGGGATATTCCGGGGATATTCTGGGTGTATTTTGGGGATATTCCGGGGATATTCTGGTTGTATTTTGGGGATATTTCGGGGATATTCTGGTTGTATTTTGGGGATATTTTGGGGATATTCTGGGTGTATTTTGGGGACATTCCGGGGATATTCTGGGTGTATTTTGGGGATATTCCGGGGATATTCTGGGTGTATTTTGTGTACATCCCAGGGATATTCTGGGTGTATTTTGGGGATATTCCGGGGATATTTTGTGTACATCCTGGGGATATTCCGGGGATATTCTGGGTGTATTTTGTGTACATCCCGGGGATATTCTGGGTGTATTTTGGGGATATTCCGGGGATATTCTGGGTGTATTTTGGGGACATCCCGGGGATATTCTGGGTGTATTTTGGGGATATTCCGGGGATATTCTGGGTGTATTTTGGGAATATTCCGGGGATATTCTGGGTGTATTTTGGGGATATTCCGGGGATATTCTGGGGATATTTTGGGGATATTCTGGGGATATTCTGGGTGTATTTTGGGGATATTCCGGGGATATTCTGGGTGTATTTTGGGGATATTCCGGGGATATTCTGGGTGTATTTTGGGGATATTCCGGGGATATTCTGGGTGTATTCTGTGTACATCCCGGGGATATTCTGGGTGTATTTTGGGGATATTCCGGGGATATTCTGGGTGTATTTTGTGTACATTCCGGGGATATTCTGGGTGTATTTTGGGGATATTCCGGGGATATTCTGGGTGTATTTTGTGCACATCCCGGGGATATTCTGGGTGTATTTTGGGGATATTCCGGGGATATTCTGGGGATATTTTGTGTACATCCTGGGGATATTCTGGGTGTATTTTGGGGATATTCCGGGTGTATTTTGGGGCACCTCGTGCCGTTTTTTGGGGTGACCTGGCCGCCCCCAGGGCTCGGTGTCGGCGCGCGCGGGCTGGGCGCTGCGCTGCCTCAACCTCCTGAGCATCCTCTGCTTCCCGGCCGCCGTGGTGCTGCTGCTGCCCTCCGTCACCCCGGGTGAGCCTCGGGCGGGGCTGCGACCCCCCAAATTCGGGGATCCCCCCCCAAATTCGGGGATCCCCCCCCAAAAACAGCCGCTGAGCCGCCCCGCTCTCCCTCAGTGGGCGCGGCGCTGGCGCTGGCCGTGCACACCGTGCTCTTCCTCAAGCTCTTCTCCTTCCACCACGTCAACGAGTGGTGCCGGCAGCGCCCCCGGAACGCGCCCGCAGCCCCCCAAAAACCCCCCGGGGCGGGGCAGGAAGGTACCGAGGGGGCCGGGGGGTCCCGCCCAGCCCCGCTTTTGGGTGGGGGGCTCACCCAAGGGTCCCCAGCCCGCAGAGCCAACGGGGACGTGGCGCGCGGGGAGGTGGAGTACCCGGAGAACCTCAGCTACCGCAGTGAGTGCGGGGAGAAAACGCCCCGAAATGTCCCCGGAATAGCCCCGAAATATCCCTGAAACATCACTGAAATATCCCCAAAATATTCCCGAAATATCCCTGAAATATCCCCAAAATATCCCTGAGACATCACCAAAATATCCCCGAAATGTCCCCGAAATATCCCTGAGACATCAACAAAATATTCCCAAAATATCCCTGAGACATCACCAAAATATCCCCGAAATATCCCCGGAATAGCCCCAAAGTATCCCCGAAATATCCCTGAAATATCCCTAAAATATCCCCGAAATAGCCCCAAAATATCCCCAAAATATCCCTGAAACATCACCAAAATATTCCCAAAATATCCCCGAAATGTCCCCGAAATATCCCTGAAACATCACCAAAATATTCCCAAAATATCCCTGAAATATCCCCAAAATATCCCTGAAACATCACCAAAATATCCCCAAAATGTCCCCGGAATAGCCCCAAAGTATCCCCAAAATATCACTGAAATATCCCCAAAATATCCCCGAAATGTCCCCAAAATGTCCCCAAAATATCCCCAAAATATCACTGAAACATCACCAAAATATCCCCAAAATATCCCTGAAACATCACCAAAATATTCCCAAAATATCACTGAAACATCACCAAAATATCCCCAAAATATCCCCGAAATGTCCCTGAAATATCCCCAAAATATCACCAAAATATCCCCGAAATATCCCCAAAATATCCCCAAAATATCCCTGAGACATTACCAAAATATTCCCGAAATATCCCTGAGACATTACCAAAATATTCCCAAAATGTCCCCGGAATAGCCCCAAAGTATCCCCGAAATATCCCTGAAACATCACCAAAATATTCCCAAAATATCCCCAAAATAGCCCCAAAATATCACTGAAACATCACCAAAATATCCCCAAAATACCCCCAAAATGTCCCCGAAATATTCCCAAAGTATCCCCGAAATATTCCCAAAGTATCCCCGAAATATCCCCAAAATATCCCTGAAATAGCCCCAAAATATCACCAAAATATTCCCAAAATATCCCCAAAATCCCCCCAAAATACCACTAAAGTCCCTCGCAAAATCTGCCCCAAAATACCCCAAATTCACCCCAAAAATCCCCCTAAAATTGACCCCAAAAATCCCCCAATTCACCCCAAAATGCCCCTGAAATCCCCTAAAATATTCCCAAAATTACCCCTCAACCCCCACGTTCCCCTAAAATGTGTTTGGGGTTTTTTGGGGGTTTTTTGGGGTTTTTTTGGGGTTTTTTTAGGGGGGTTTTGTGGTTTTGGGGGGTTTTTAGGGGGTTTTGGGAGTTTTTTGGGTGTTTTGGGGGTTTTTGGGGTGTTTTTTGGGGTGTTTTTGGGGGGTTTTGGGGATGTTTTTTGGGGTGTTTTTGGGTTTTGGGGTTTTTTGGGGGTGATTTTGGGATGTTTTTGGGATGTTTTTGGGTGTTTTGGGGGGTTTTTAGGGGGTTTTGGGAGTTTTTTGGGGTTTTTTTGGTGTTTTGGGGGTTTTTCGGGTGTTTTTGGGTGGTTTTGGGTTTTTGGGTTTTTTGGGGGTGATTTTGGGATGTTTTTGGGGTGGTTTTGGGGGTTTTGGGGGTTTTTAGGGGGTTTTGGGAGTTTTTTGGGGTTTTTTGGGTGTTTTGGGGGTTTTTGGGTGGTTTTAGGGGGTTTTGGGTGGTTTTGGGGATGTTTCTTGGGGTGTTTTTGGGTGGTTTTGGGTTTTTGGGTTTTTTGGGGGTGATTTTGGGATGTTTTTGGGTGTTTTGGGGGGTTTTTAGGGGGTTTTGGGAGTTTTTTGGGGGTTTTTGGGTGTTTTGGGGGTTTTTGGGGTGGTTTTGGGGTGATTTTGGGGATGTTTTTTGGGGTGTTTTTGGGTTTTTGGGTTTTTTGGGGGTGATTTTGGGATGTTTTTGGGGTGTTTTTGGGGGTTTTGGGGGGTTTTTAGGGGGTTTTGGGAGTTTTTTGGGGTTTTTTTGGTGTTTTGGGGGTTTTTGGGGTGTTTTTGGGATGTTTTTGGGTGGTTTTGGGGATGTTTTTTAGGGTGTTTTTGGGTGGTTTTGGGTTTTTGGGTTTTTTGGGGGTGATTTTGGGGATGTTTTTGGGGTGATTTTGGGATGTTTTTGGGGGTTTTTAGGGGGTTTTGGGAGTTTTTTGGGGTGTTTTTGGTTGTTTTGGGGTTTCTTTGGGGTGTTTGGGGGTTTTTTTGGGGTGTTTTTGGGTTTTTTTAGAGGGTTTTAGGGTTTTTTGGGGTTTTTGGGATGTTTTGGGGCTTTTTTTGGGTGTTTTTGGGTTTTTTGGGGGTGGCTTTGGGGTTGATTTTGGGGTTGTTTTTGGGGTGGTTTTGGGCTGTTTTCGGTGTTTTTTTCAGGGTGTTCCCCAGGTGTTCTCAGGGTGTTTTTGGTGTATTTTTGGGGTTTTTTTCAGGGTGTTTTTGGTGTATTTTTGTTTTTTTTTCAGGGTGTTTTCTGGGTGTTTTTGGGGAGTTTTGGGGTTTTTTTTCAGGGTGTTTTCAGGGTGTTTTTGGGGTTTTTTTCAGGGTATTTTTGGGGTGTTTTTAGGGTATTTTTGGGGTGATTTTGGGCTGTTTTGGGGGTGGTTTTGGGGATTTTTTCAGGGTATTTTGGGGTGTTCTCCTGCTGTTTTTGGGGTGATTTGGGGCTGTTTTTGGGGTGTTTTTGGGGTCCCTGACCCCTGTCTCCCCAGACCTGTACTATTTCCTGCTGGCCCCCACGCTCTGCTACGAGCCTGATTTTGGGCTGTTTTTGGGGTGTTTTTTGGGGTTTTTTCAGGGTATTTTTGGTCTGTTTTTGGGGATTTTTTCAGGGTATTTTCAGGGTATTTTCGGGGTGTTTTTGGGGATTTTTTCAGGGTGTTTTCGGGGTGTTTTTGGGGATTTTTTCAGGGTGTTTTCGGGGTGTTTTTGGGGATTTTTTCAGGGTGTTTTCGGGGTGTTTTTGGGGTGATTTTGCGGTGATTTTGGGCTGTTTTTGGGGTCCCTGACCCCTGTCCCCCCAGACCTGTACTATTTCCTGCTGGCCCCCACGCTCTGCCACGAGCCTGATTTTGGGCTGGTTTGGGGGTTTTTTCAGGGTGTTTTCGGGGTATTTTTGGGGTGTT
Source organism: Lonchura striata (assembly GCF_046129695.1). NCBI lineage: Eukaryota > Metazoa > Chordata > Aves > Passeriformes > Estrildidae > Lonchura > Lonchura striata. Next base: position 1,124,245 of record NC_134603.1, on the reverse strand, counting down.
TTTGGGGATTTTTTCAGGGTGTTTTTGGGATGTTTTTGGTCTGTTTTGGGGGATTTTTTCGGGGTGATTTTGCGGTGATTTGGTCTGTTTTTGGGGTCCCTGACCCCTGTCCCCCCAGACCTGTACTATTTCCTGCTGGCCCCCACGCTCTGCTACGAGCTCAACTTCCCGCGCTCCCCCCGAATCCGCAAGCGATTCCTGCTGCGCCGCCTCGCCGAGATGGTCGGGGGGACGGGGGGGTTTGGGGGGTCCCAGGGGGGATTTGGGGGGTCCCAGGGGGGATTTGGGGGAGGTTTGAGGGGATTTGGGGGGTCCCAGGGGGGATTTGGGGGGTCCCGGGGGGGTCCCGGGGGGATTTGGGGGGTCCCGGGGGGGTTTGGGGGGTCCTGGGGGGGTCCTGGGGGGGTTTGGGGGAGGTTTGAGGGGGTTTGGGGGTCCTGGGGGGATTTTGGGGGGTCCTGGTTGGGTCCCAGGGGGGATTTGGGGCATCCCGGGGGGATTTGGGGGGTCCCAGGGGGGATTTGGGGGTCCCAGGGGGGTTTTGGGGGGTCCCGGGGGGATTTGGGGGGATTTGGGGGGTCCCAGGGGGGGGTTTGGGTGGTCCCGAGGGGGATTTGGGGGTCCCAGGGGGGATTTGGGGGGATTTGGGGGTCCCAGGGGGGTTTTGGGGGGTCCCGGGGGGATTTGGGGGGATTTGGGGGATCCCAGGGGGGGTTTGGGGGGTCCCGAGGGGGATTTGGGGGTCCCAGGGGGGGTTTGGGGGGTCCTGGGGGGATTTGGGGGTCCCAGGGGGGGTTTGGGGGGTCCTGGGGGGATTTGGGGGGTCCTGGGGGGATCCCAGGGGGGGTTTGGGGGGATTTGGGGGTCCCAGGGGGGGTTTGGGGGGTCCCGGGGGATTTAGGGGGTCCTGGGGGGATTTGGGGGTCCTGGGGGGGATTTTGGGGGGTCCTGGTTGGGTCCCAGGGGGGATTTGGGGGGTCCTGGGGGGATCCCAGGGGGGGTTTGGGGGGTCCCGGGGGGATTTGGGGGGTCCTGGGGGGGGTTGGGGGGGGTTTGAGGGGATTTGGACATGGTTTGAGGGGTCCCAGGGTGGGTTTGGGTGGTCCTGGGGGGATTTGGGGGGTCCCGGGGGGATTTGGGGGTCCCAGGGGGGGTTTGGGGGGTCCCAAGGGAGTTTTGGGGTGTTTGAGGGGTCCCAGGGTGGGTTTGGGGGGTCCCAGGGGGGTTTGGGGGAGGTTTGAGGGGGTTTGGGGGTCCTGGGGGGATTTTAGGGGGTCCCAGGGGGGGTTTGGGGGGTCCCGGGGTGGGTTTCAGGGAGGTTTGGGGGGGATTTGGGGGTCCCGGGGGGTTTGGGGGGGGTCTGTAATTTGGGGAGGGGTCTCTAATTTGGGGAGGGGTCTGTAATTAGGGGAGGGGTCCCGGGGGTCTCTAATTTGGGGGGGTCTGTAATTAGGGGAGGGGTCTCGGGGGTCTCTAATTTGGGGAGGGGTCTCTAATTCGGGGGTCTCTAATTTGGGGGGGGGGTCTCTAATTAGGGGAGGGGTCTGTAATTAGGGGAGGGGTCCCGGGGGTCTCTAATTAGGGGGGTCTCTAATTTGGGGGGGTCTGTAATTAGGGGAGGGGTCCCGGGGGTCTCTAATTAGGGGGGGTCTCTAATTAGGGGAGGGGTCCCGGGGGTCTCTAATTTTGGGGGGGGGTCTCTAATTCGGGGGTCTCTAATTTGGGGGTCTGTAATTTGGGGGGGTCTGTAATTAGGGGAGGGGTCCCGGGGGTCTCTAATTAGGGGGGTCTGTAATTTGGGGGGGTCTCTAATTTGGGGGGGTCTGTAATTAGGGGAGGGGTCCCGGGGGTCTCTAATTAGGGGGGTCTGTAATTAGGGGAGGGGTCTGTAATTTGGGGAGGGGTCCCGGGGGTCTCTAATTAGGGGGGGGTCTGTAATTAGGGGAGGGGTCTGTAATTAGGGGAGGGGTCCCGGGGGTCTCTAATTAGGGGGGTCTGTAATTAGGGGAGGGGTCCCGGGGGTCTCTAATTAGGGGGGTCTCTAATTAGGGGAGGGGTCCCGGGGGTCTCTAATTAGGGGGGTCTGTAATTAGGGGAGGGGTCCCGGGGGTCTCTAATTAGGGGGGTCTCTAATTTGGGGGTCTCTAATTTGGGGGGGTCTGTAATTAGGGGAGGGGTCCCGGGGGTCTCTAATTAGGGGGGTCTGTAATTAGGGGAGGGGTCCCGGGGGTCTCTAATTAGGGGGGTCTCTAATTAGGGGAGGGGTCCCGGGGGTCTCTAATTAGGGGGGTCTCTAATTAGGGGAGGGGTCCCGGGGGTCTCTAATTAGGGGGGTCTCTAATTAGGGGGGTCTGTAATTAGGGGAGGGGTCCCGGGGGTCTCTAATTAGGGGGGTCTCTAATTAGGGGGGTCTGTAATTAGGGGAGGGGTCCCGGGGGTCTCTAATTAGGGGGGTCTCTAATTAGGGGGGTCTGTAATTAGGGGAGGGGTCCCGGGGGTCTCTAATTTGGGGGTCTCTAATTAGGGGGGTCTGTAATTTGGGGAGGGGTCCCGGGGGTCTCTAATTTGGGGGGGGTCTGTAATTAGGGGAGGGGTCCCGGGGGTCTCTAATTAGGGGGGTCTGTAATTAGGGGGGTCTGTAATTAGGGGAGGGGTCCCGGGGGTCTCTAATTTGGGGGTCTCTAATTAGGGGGGTCTGTAATTAGGGGAGGGGTCCCGGGGGTCTCTAATTAGGGGGGTCTCTAATTAGGGGAGGGGTCCCGGGGGTCTCTAATTAGGGGGGTCTCTAATTAGGGGGGTCTCTAATTAGGGGAGGGGTCCCGGGGGTCTCTAATTAGGGGGGTCTCTAATTAGGGGAGGGGTCCCGGGGGTCTCTAATTAGGGGAGGGGTCTGTAATTAGGGGAGGGGTCCCGGGGGTCTCTAATTAGGGGGGTCTGTAATTAGGGGGGTCTGTAATTAGGGGAGGGGTCCCGGGGGTCTCTAATTAGGGGGGTCTGTAATTAGGGGGGTCTGTAATTTGGGGAGGGGTCCCGGGGGTCTCTAATTAGGGGGGTCTGTAATTTGGGGAGGGGTCCCGGGGGTCTCTAATTTGGGGAGGGGTCTCTAATTAGGGGAGGGGTCCCGGGGGTCTCACGCCCCCTCCCCCCCCCAGCTTTTCTTCACGCAGCTCCTGGTGGGGCTCATCCAGCAGGTGAGGCCGAAATTTGGGCCATTTTGGGCCTTTTTGGGCCATTTTCGGAGCTTTTTGGGCATTTGGGGATTTTTGGGAGGTTTGGGGACTTTTTTGGGGATTTTTGGGGATTTTTGTTGTTGGGTTTTTTGGGCATTTTGGGGTTTTTAGGGATTTTTTTGGTTGTTTTTTAAGGGGTTTTTAGGGTTTTTTGGGAGGTTTTGGGGATTTTTTTGGTCTTATTTGGGGGGGTTGGGATTTTTTGGGAGGTTTTGGGGATTTTTGGGAGGTTTTTTTTTTGGTTTTTTGGGTTTTTTTGGGGAGGTTCTTTGGGCGTTTTTAGGGGTTTTTTGGGTGTTTTTGGATGCTTTTTCGGTGTCTTTTTGGGTTTTGGATATTTTTGGGCATTTTTCGTTTTTTGGGGGTGTTTTGGGGGTTTTTTTGGGTGTTTTTGGATGTTCTTTCAAGTTTTTCTGTTTTGGGGATTTTTTGTTGTTTTTGGGCGGTTTCAAACACTTTTTGGGTGTTTTTTGGGGTGTTTTGGGGTGTTTTGGGTGGTTTCTTTTTGGCTTTGGGTGGTCTTGGATGCTTTTTGGGTTTTTTTTTTGGTTTTTGGGTGTTTTTGGGACATTTTTGGGTTTTTCCCCTTCGCAGTGGATGGTTCCGACCATCCAAAATTCCATGAAACCGTTTCGGGTGAGTCTGGGGGCGCCTCCCGCGGCCCCCTCCCCAAATTCCCCAAAATTCCCCCCAAATTCCCCCAAAATCCCCTCAAAACCCCCCAAATTTCCCCAAAATCTCCCAAATTTCCCCAAAATCCCCCAAATTCCCCCAAATTCCCACAGAATTCCCTGTCAAAAACCTCAATTCCCCCAAATTCGCCCCCAAATTCCCCCAAATTTTCCCAAATTCCCCTGAATTTCCCCGAATTTCCCCAAAATCATCCAAATTCCCCAAAATTCCCCCGAATTTCCCTGAATTCCCCCAAAATCTCCCAAATTCCCCCAGAATTCCCTGCCAAAAACCTGAATTCCCCCAAATTCCCCTAAATTCTCCCCAAAATCTCCCAATTTCCCCCAAGTTCCCCCAAAATCTCCCAAATTCCCCCAGAATTCCCTGCCAAAAACCTGAATCACCCCAAATTCCCCCAAATTCTCCCCAAATTCCCCAAAATTCCCCCAAAATCTCCCCAAAAATCCCCCAAATTCTCCCAAATTCTCCCAAAATTCCCCCAAAATCTCCCCAAAATCCTCCCAAATCCCCCTGAATTCCCCCAAATTCCCCCAGAATTCCCTGCCAAAAACCTGAATTCCCCCAAGTTCCCCCAAAAACCCCAAATTTGCCCCAAAATCCCAAATTTCTCGGCCTCCCCAGGACATGGATTATTCCCGGATCATCGAGCGCCTCCTGAAGCTGGCGGTGAGGAACCCCAAAATCCCCCAAAATTCCCCCAAAACACCCCAAAATCCCTCCCAAAATCCCCCAAAATTCCCCCAAAACACCCCAAATTCCCCCCAAAAATGCCCCCCAAAATCCCCCCCAAAATCCCCCCAAAATACCCCAAAATTTCCCCAAAATCCCCCCCAAAATCCCCCGTAATTTCCCCAAAAAACACCCTAAAATCCCCCCAAAACCCCCCAAAATTCCCCAAAATTTCCCCAAAATTCCCAAATCCCCCAAATTTCCCCCCAAAATCCCAAATTCCCCCAAATCCCCCCTCAAACCCCAAAAATCCCCACAAAATCTCCCAAAACCTCCCCAAAATCCCAAAATGCCTCCAAAATCTCCCCAAAAATCCTAAAATGCCCCTAAATCCCCAAAATTCCCCCCAAAAGCCCCCAAAAAACACAAAATCCCCAAAAATCCCCCAAAATCCCTCCAAAACCCCGAATTCTCCCCCAAAATCCCCCCAAATTCCTGAATTTTCCCCTAAAATCCCCCAAAAAATCCTCAATTCTCCCCAAAATGCCCCAAAAATCCTGAATTTTCCCCAAAATTCTCCCAAAATCCCTCCAAAAAAATCCGAATTTTCTCTCCAATCCTCTCTCAAAGCCCCCAAAAATCCCCTTAAAACCCCCTAAAACCCCCCAAAATCCCCCCAAAATCCACTCAAAATCCCCTAAAACCTCCCCAAAACCCCCCAAAAATTCCCACATTTTCCCCCAAAAATCCTGAATTCTCCCCAAAATTCCCCAAAAATCCTGAATTTTCCCCAAAAATCCTAATTTTTCCCCAAAATTCCCCCAAAATGCCCCCCAAAAAATCTGAATTTTCTCTCCAATCCCCCCTCAAACCCCCCAAAACCCCCCAAAATCCCCGTTTTTTCCCCCCAAACGCTGAATTTTCCCAAAATTTGGGTTTTTTGCCCCAAAGGTGCCGAACCACCTGATCTGGCTGATTTTCTTCTACTGGTTCTTCCACTCCTGCCTGACCCACAAAATCCCCCAAATTCCCCCAAAATCCCCCCAAACCCCCAAATTTTCCCCTAAAATCCCCCCAAAAATCCGGAATTCTCCCCAAAATACCCCAAAAATCCTGAATTTTCCCCAAAAATCCTGATTTTTCCCCAAAACTCCCCCAAAATTCCCCCAAAAAATCCTGAATTTTCTCTCCAATCCCCCCTCAAACCCCCCAAATTTCCTGCAAAAATCCCCCTAAAATCCCCTCAAAACCCCCCAAAAACCCCCAAAAACCCCCCAAAACCCCCCAAAATCCCCGATTTTTCCCCCCCAAAACCGCTGAATTTTCCCAAAATTTGGGTTTTTTGCCCCAAAGGTGCCGAACCACCTGATCTGGCTGATTTTCTTCTACTGGTTCTTCCACTCGTGCCTCAACGCCGTGGCCGAGCTGCTGCGCTTCGGCGACCGCGAGTTCTACCGCGACTGGTGGTGCGTTCGGGGCGAATTCCGGGCATTTTGGGAAAATTCCAAATCTGGGGGGAAATCCGGGATTTTGGGGGGAAATTCGGGGTTTTAGGGGGATTTTTAGGGGATTTTTTGAGGGATTTTGGGGGAAAATTTGGATTTTTGGGGGGATTTTTGAGGGGTTGATGGGGGATTTTGGGGGAAAATTTGGATTTTTGGGGGGATTTTGGGGGAAAATTCAGGATTTTTAGGGGGAATTTTGGGGAAAAATTCGGCATTTTGGAGGGATTTGGGGGGGGGGAAATTCGGGATTTTTGGGGAGATTTTGGGGAAAATTCCGGTTTTTAGGTGGATTTTGGGGGAAAAATTGGGATTTTGGGGGAAAATTTGGATTTTTGGGGGGATTTTTAGGGGATTTTTGAGGGGTTGATGGGGGATTTTGGGGGAAAATTCGGCATTTTGGAGGGATTTGGGGGGGGGAAATTTGGGATTTTTGGGGGGATTTTGGGGAAAATTCCGGTTTTTAGGTGGATTTTGGGGGAAAATTTGGGATTTTGGGGGGAAAATTTGGATTTTTGGGGGGATTTTTAGGGGATTTTTGAGGGGTTGATGGGGGATTTTGGGGGAAAATTCAGGATTTTCGGGGGGGATTTTGGGGGCAAAAATCAGGATTTTTGGTGGATTTTTGGGGAATTTTGGGGGAAAATTCGGCATTTTGGAGGGATTTGGGGAGGAAATTTGGGGGGACTTGGGGGGAAAATTCGTGATTTTGGGGGAAAATTCAGGATTTTTAGGGGGATTTTGAGGGGATTTTTGAGGGGTTTTTGGGGGGAAAATCGGGATTTGGAGGGAAATTCAGGATTTTAGGGAGAATTTGGAGTGATTTTAGGTGAAAATTCGTGATTTAGCGGAATTATGGGGGATTTTTGAGGGATTTTAGGGGGATTTTTAGGGGATTTTTGAGGGATATTGGGGGAAAATTTGGGATTTTTGGGGGGATTTGGGGGGAAAATTCGGCATTTTGGAGGGATTTGGGGAGGAAATTTGGGGGTTTTGGGGGGATTTTGGGGGGGAAATTTGGGATTTTTGGGGGATTTGGGGGAAAAATGCGGGATTTTGGGGGGATTTTTAGGGGATTTTTGAGGGGTTTTGGGGGGATTTTTGGGGAAAAATTCTCGATTTCAGGGGGATTTTGGGTGGATTGGGGGAAATTTGGGATTTTGGGGGGAATTTTGAGGCGATTTTGGAAGGGTTTATGGAGGATTTTGGGGGAAAAATCGGGATTTTGCAGGAAAATTTGGGATTTTGGGGAAAACTCAGGATTTTGGGGGAAAATACAGGATTTTGGGGTAAAAATTCAGGATTTTGGGGGGATTTTGGGTGGATTTGGGGGGAAATTAGGGATTTTGGGGGAAAATTTGGGATTTGGGGGGATTTAAAAGGATTTTGGGGAGTTTTGGGGGGGATTTTGAGGTGAATCTGGGGTTTGGGGAATTTTTGGGGTGATGTGGGAGGATTTTGGGGGGATTTTGGGGGAATTCCAGATTTTGGGGTGGATTTGGGATTTTGGGGACGATTTTGGGGAGTTTTTCGGGGGATTTTGTGGGATTTTGGCTGGATTTTAGGAGGATTTTTGGGCTGAATTTGGGATTTTTGGGTGGATTTTGGGTGGATTTGGGGTTTTGGGGCGGATTTGGGATTTGGGGTGATTTTTGGGGTGATTTTGGGCATTTTTGGGGTGCCCGAGCCGCTTTTTTGCCGCAGGAATTCGGAATCCGTCACCTACTTCTGGCAGAACTGGAACATCCCCGTGCACAAGTGGTGCCTCAGGTGGGATTTGGGGAAATTTGGGAGAATTTGGGGATTTTTGGGGATTTTGGGAAAATCTGGGAGGTTTTGGGGGGAAATTTGGGGGTTTTTTGGGGGGATTTTTGGGGAAATTTGGGGGTTTGGGGGGGGATTTTGGGGGGAATTTGGGGTTTTTGGGGGGGTTTTGGGGAGGAATTTGGGATTTTTGGGGTTTTTTGGGGAGAATTTGGGGAATTTTGGGGGGAATTTGGGGAAATCTGGGGGGAATTTGGAGTTTTTGGGGAGGAACTTGGGGTTTTGGGGGAATTTGGGGGTTGAGGGGGATTTGGGGGGATTTGGGGTTTTTTGGGGGCTTTTGGGGAGGAATTTGGGGAAATTTGAGGAGAAATTTTCGATTTTTTTGGGACTGGAATTTTGGGGTTTTTGGGGCTGGAATTTGGGATTTTTGGGGCAGGAATTTGCGCCAATTGGGGCATTTCCCCCTCCCCTTTTTTGGGGTGCCAGGCTGGATTTTGGGGGTTTCTGGGGGTTTTTGGGGATTTTTGGAGTGCCAGGCTGGATTTTGGGGCGCCAGGGCAGATTTTGGGTGGATTTTGGGGATTCTTGGGGTGCCAGGCTGGATTTTTGGGGGTTTTTGGGTGGATTTGGGGGTTTTTGGGGTGCCCGGGTGGTTTTTGGGGGGTTTTTGGGTGGATTTTGGGTGGATTTTGGGTATTTTTGGGGCACAGGCTGGATTTTGGGGGGTTTTTGGGTGGATTTGGGGATTTTTGGGGCGCAGGCTGGATTTTGGGGGGGTTTTGGGGGGGTTTTGGGTGGATTTGGGGGTTTTTGGGTGCAGGCTGGATTTGGGGTGGATTTTGGGGGGATTTTGGGAGGATTTTGGCTGGATTTTGGCTGGATTTTGGGTGGATTTGGGGTGGATTTTGGGTGGATTTGGCGGTTTTTGGGCGCAGGCTGGATTTTGGGGGGTTTTTGGGTGGATTTGGGGTGGATTTTGGGTGGATTTGGGGTGGATTTGTCGGTTTTTGGCGCAGGCTGGATTTTGGGTGGATTTGGGGTGGATTTGGGTGGATTTTGGGTGGATTTTGGGCGGATTTGTCGGGTTTTTGGCGCAGGCTGGATTTTGGGGGGTTTTTGGGTGGATTTTGGGTGGATTTGGGTGGATTTTGGGTGGATTTTGGGTAAATTTGGGCGCAGGCACTTCTACAAGCCGATGCTGCGCCGGGGCGTGAGCCGCTGGGCCGCCCAGGCCGCCGTGTTCCTCGCCTCCGCCTTCTTCCACGAGGTCAGCGCCCCAAAATCCGGGGGGAAAACGGAATTCCCACAGGGAAAACCAAAATCCCACAGGGAAAATCAGAAATCCCACAGGGAAAACCAAAATTCCCAAAGGGAAAATTGAAAATCCCAAGGGGAAAATCAAAAATCCCACAGGGAACCTCAAATTCCCAGAGGGAAAATCAAAATCCCACAGGGAACCTCAAAATCCCACTGGAAAACCCCAAAATCCAACTAGGAACCCCCAAATTTCAGCCAGGAACCCCCAAAGTCCCACCAAAAATCCCCAAAATCCCACCAGGAACCCCCAAATTCCGTCTCAGAACCCTCAAAATCCCCAAGGGTCCCCCGAAATCCCACCAAGAACCCCAAAAATCCCACCGGGAACCCCCAAAATCCCCAGGGGTTCCCCCAAATCCCGGGGGTCTCCCAAAATCCAGCCAGGGACCCCAAAGTCCCACCAAGAACCCCCAAAATCCCACTGTGACTCCCAAAAATCCCACTGGGAACCCCCAAATTTCAGCCAGGAAGCCCCAAAATTCCCTCTCAGAACCCCCCAAAATCCCCGGGATGCGCCCCAATCCCGGGTCCCCAATTCCCGGGTTCCCCCCAAATTCCCGTGTCCCCCCAATTCCCAGGCTCTCCCCCAATCCCGGGGTCCCCAATTCCCGGGTCCCCAATCCCGGGGTCCCCCCAATTCCCAGGCTCTCCCCAATTCCCGGGGCCCCCCCCAATTCCCGGGTCCCCCCAATTCCCGGGTCCCCCCAATTCCCGTGTCCCCAATCCCGGGTCCCCAAATCCCGGGTCCCCCCAATTCCCGTGTCCCCCCCAATTCCCGGGTCCCCCCAATTCCCGGGTCCCCCCAATTCCCGGATCCCCCCAATTCCCGGGATTCCCCCCCAAATTCCCGGGTCCCCCCAATTCCCGTGTCCCCCCCAATTCCCGGGATTCCCCCCCAAATTCCCGGGTCCCCCCAATTCCCGTGTCCCCCCCAATTCCCGGGATTCCCCCCAAATCCCGGGGTCCCCCCAATCCTGGGGCCCCCCCAAATTCCCAGTCTCTCCCCCAATCCCGTGTCCCCAAATCCCGTGTCCCCAAATCCCGTGTCCCCAATCCCGTGTCCCCAATCCCGTGTCCCCAAATCCCGTGTCCCCAATCCCGTGTCCCCCCAATCCCGTGTCCCCAATCCCGTGTCCCCAATCCCGTGTCCCCCATCCCGTGTCCCCAATCCCGTGTCCCCAATCCCGTGTCCCCCATCCCGGCGCTGTCCCGCAGTACCTGGTCAGCGTCCCCCTGCGCATGTTCCGGCTCTGGGCCTTCATGGGCATGGCGGCGCAGGTGAGCACCCCAAAACCCAGCACCCCAAAAATGGGAACCCCAAAATCCCCGGGGCACCCCAAAATACGGGAACCCCAAAATACGGGCACCCCAAAATCCTGGGAACCCCAAAATACGGGCACCCCAAAATACGGGAACCCCAAAAATGGGAACCCCAAAATACGGGAACCCCAAAAACTGGGACCCCAAAAATGGGAATCCCAAATTCCTGGGAACCCCAAAACCCAGCACCCCAAAATCCCCAGGGCACCCCAAAAATGGGAACCCCAAAATCCTGGGAACCCTAAAAACGGGAACCCCAAAATCCCTGGGGCACCCCAAAATCCCCGGGGCACCCAAAAAACCCCCGGGGCACCCCAAAAACTGGGACCCCAAAACCCCCGGGTCACCCCAAAATCCGGGGCATCCCAAAACCCCCGGGTCACCCCAAAATCCGGAGCATCCCAAAAACGGGCACCCCAAAATCTGGGGCACCCCAAAATCCCCGGGGCAATCCAAAAACAGGAACCCCAACAATGGGGACCCCAAAAACAGCAACCCCAAAATCCCCGGGGCACCCCAAAAATGGGAACCCCAAAATCCTGAGCACCCCAAAATCCAGGGGTGGCACACATGTGACACACAATGACACGCGTGTGACACGCAATGACACGCGTGTGACACGCGTGTCGCCGTCCCCAGATTCCCCTGGCCTGGCTGGTGGCGCGGGGCAGGGAGGTGACAGGGGTGGCACAGGTGTGACACACAATGACATGCATGTCACACGCAATGACACAGGTGTCACACGCAATGACACAGGTGTGACACGAAATGACACGTGTGTGACACGCAATGACACAGGTGTGACATGAAATGACACGCGTGTGACACACAATGACACGCGTGTGACACGCAATGACACGTGCGTGACACGCGTGTCGCCGTCCCCAGATTCCCCTGGCCTGGCTGGTGGCGCGGGGCAGGGAGGTGACAGGGGTGGCACAGGTGTGACACACAATGACACAGGTGACACACGCAATGACACGCGTGTGACACGCGTGTGACACGCGTGTTCCCGTCCCCAGATCCCGCTGGCCTGGCTGGTGGCGCGGTTCCTGCGGGGGCACTACGGCAACGCGGCCGTGTGGCTCTCGCTGATCCTGGGCCAGCCCGTGGCCGTGCTCATGTATGTGCACGACTACTACGTGCTGCACTGCGCTAACCCGGGATAACCCGGGATAACCACCCGGGACAACCCGGGATAACCCGGGATAACCACCCGGGACAACCCGGGATAACCCGGGATAACCCACAATAAACCGGCTCCCGGCACACGCGTGTGGCTCTCACTGATCCTGGGCCAGCCCGTGGCCGTGCTCATGTATGTGCACGACTACTACGTGCTGCACTGCGCTAACCCGGGATAACCCGGGATAACCCGGGATAACCCGGGATAACCCACAATAAACCGGCTCCCGGCACACGCGTGTGGCTCTCGCTGATCCTGGGCCAGCCCGTGGCCGTGCTCATGTATGTGCACGATTACTACGTGCTGCACTGCACTAACCCGGGATAACCACCCGGGATAACCCGGGATAACCACCCGGGATAACCCGGGATAAACCTGGGACAACCCGGGATAACCCACAATAAACCGGCTCCCGGCACACGCGTGTGGCTCATGGACGTGCACGACTAGTACTGCTGAACTGGAATAAACCCGGCATGAACTGGGATAAACCCGGGATAAAACCAGGATAAACCGGGACAGAGCCGGGACACCCGTGGAACTCCTCCAAACCCCACCCAGGGAATCCCGGGACCCCAAATCCTCCCGGGACAGACCCGGGACAGCCCCGAACCTTCTTTGGGATCCCCAAATCCTCCCTGGGACTGACCCGGGACAAACCGGGACAGACCCGGGACAGCCCCGAACCCCCTCAGGATCCCCAAATCCCCCCCAGGACAGACCCGGGACAAACCGGGACAGACCCGGGACACCGACACCCCCACAAACACCCGGGACCGACCCCGGTACCGACACGGGACACCGACAGCCCCACCCCGACACGGGACACCGGTACCGGGTCCCGCCCCCGGTGCTGCCCCCGGTACTGCCCCCAACCCCCACGCCGATACCGACACGGGACAGCAGCACAGGACACCGGCACCCGGTACCGACACCCGGCACCGACACCCGGTACCCGATACCGACACCCGGTACCGACACCCGGTACCGGCACCTTCACCCGGTACCGGCACCTTCACCCGGTACCGGCACCTTCACCCGGTACCGGCACCTTCACCCGGTACCGACACCTTCACCCGGTACCGATACCCGGTACCGGCACCTTCACCCGGTACCGCCATCCCCACCCGGTACCGACACCTTCACCCGGTACCGACACCCGGTACGCGGTACCACCATCCCCACCCGGTACCGCCATCCCCACCCGGTACCGACACCCGGTACCGCCAACCCCACCTGGTACCGACACCCGGTACCGGCACCTTCACCCGGTACCGACACCCGGTACCGCCAACCCCACCTGGTACCGACACCCGGTACCGGCACCTTCACCCGGTACCGACACCCGGTACCGCCATCCCCACCCGGTACCGGCACCCGGTACCGGCATCCCCACCCGGTACCGGCACCTTCACCCGGTACCGACACCCGGTACCGCCATCCCCACCCGGTACCGCCATCCCCACCCGGTACCGACACCCGGTACCGCCATCCCCACCCGGTACCGACACCCGGTACCGCCAACCCCACCCGGTACCGACACCCGGTACCGGCACCTTCACCCGGTACTGACACCTTCACCCGGTACCGACACCCGGTACCCGGTACCGCCATCCCCACCCGGTACCGACACCCGGTACCACCATCCCCACCCGGTACCGACACCTTCACCCGGTACCGGCACCCGGTACCGGCAGCGCCGGGGCCCGGGAACGGGACTGCGGCACCGCCTGGGATGGGACCCCCAAATTTCCATATGGAAATCCCTAATCTGCATATGGAAATACAAAATTTGCATATGTAAATACAAAATCTGCATATGGAAACCCCAAATCTACACCGGGACAGAACCGGGAGAGATCCGGGACAGGACCGGGAGAGAACCGGGACAGAACCGGGACAGGACCGGGACAGAACCGGGACAGGACTGGGACAGAACCGGGAGAGAACCGGGAGAAGACCGGGACAGGACCGGGAGAGAACCGGGACAGGACCGGGAGAAGACCGGGACAGAACCGGGACAGAACCGGGACAGAACCGGGACCGCATTCCCGGTCCAGTCCCGGTGCGGTTCCGTTGTAGTCCCGGTTCTACCCCGGTGCTGCAGTCGGTCCCGGTTCTGTCCCGGTGCAGTCCCGGTGCAGTCCCGGTTCCAGTCCCACTGCGGTTCCGGTTCTAGCCCGGTGCTGCAGTCGGTCCCGGTTCTATCCCGGTTCCGTCCCGGTGCAGTCTCGGTTCCGGTCCCTCTGCGGTTCCGCTGCGGTCCCGGCGCAGTTCCGGTTCTGTCCCGGTTCCGGTCCCATTGCAGTCCCGTTGCAGTCCCGGTTCCGTCCCATTGCGGTTCCGTTTCTGACCCGGTCCTGTCCCGGCCCCGGCCCGGTTCTGTCCCGGTTCTGTCCCGGCCCGGTTCTGTCCCGGTCCTGTCCCGGTCCCAGCCCGGTTCGGTCCCGGTTCCGGTGCGGCGGGCCGGGATTGGCTGGCCCCGGCACCGGCCCCGCCGCCGCCCGCCCCTCCCCGCTAAAACGGCCCCGGTTCTGTCCCGGTTCTGTCCCGGTTCTGTCCCGGCCCCGGCCCGGTCCTGTCCCGGTCCTGTCCCGGTCCTGTCCCGGTTCGGTCCCGGTTCCGGTGCGGCGGGCCGGGATTGGCTGGCCCCGGCACCGGCCCCGGCACCGCCCCTCCCGCCCCCGCCGTTAAAACGGCCCCGGGCGGGCCCGGCCCGGCAAACATGGGCGGGCGGCGGTGAGCGGCGGCACCGGGACCGGGACACCGGGACACCGGGGACAGCGGGGATGGAGGGGATGGAGGGGATACCGGGGATGGAGGGGATGGAGGGGATACCGGGGATGGAGGGGACACCGGGGGGACAGCGGGGATACCGGGGACAGCGGGGATGGAGGGGACACCGGGACACCGGGGACACCGGGGATGGAGGGGATGGAGGGGATACCGGGGATGGAGGGGACAGCGGGATACCGGGACAGCGGGGACAGCGGGACACCGGGGATGGAGGGGATGGAGGGGGGACACCGGGGGGACACCGGGACACCGGGGACAGCGGGGGGACACCGGGGACAGCGGGAACAGCGGGACAGCGGGGATACCGGGAGGACAGCAGGGATGGAGGGGGGACACCGGGGATACCGGGGAAAGAGGGGACGGGGGCGGGACACCGGAGATACCGGGAGGACAGCGGGGACAGCGGGGGCACAGAGGGGGCACCGGAGATGGAGGGGGACCGGGGAGATACCGGGGGGACAGCGGGGACACCGGGACAGACAGGCGCGACACCGGGGACACCGGGGATAGAGGGGACGGGGGGGGACACCGGAGATACCGGGGGATGGAGGCGACAGCGGGGACAGCGGGGGGACACCGCGGATGGACGGGGGACACCGGGGACACGGCGGCGACACCGGGGATAGGGGACAGAGGAGGACCGGGGGGACACCGGAGGGACACCGGGGGGGACAGGGGGGACACCGAGGGGACATCGAGGGGACATCGCGGACACCGGGAGGACAGGGGGGACACCGAGGGGACACCGGGGGGATACCGGAGGGACACCGGGGGGACACCGAGGGGACATCGCGGACACCGGGAGGACAGGGGGGACACCGGGGGGGACAGAGGGGACACCGGGGGGACACCGGGGGGATACCGGGGACACACCGGGACAGGCGGAGGTGGCAGCGGGGGGGTCCTGGCGGCTCTCGGGGTGTCCCGGGAGCCGCGCGGGGATTTTGGGGACCGGGGGGGCCTCAGGGTGGCACCGGGGGTGACAGTGGGGACAGTGGCACTGGGTGGCACCGGGGGTGACAGGGGCAGCGGGTGGCACTTGGGGACCCGGGTGGCACCGGGGAGGTGACAATGGTGACAATGGTGCCAGTGGTGACAATGGCACCGGGCTGTCCCCGGGGGGAGGTGACACCGATGACACGGGTGACAGTGTCCCTGTCCCCGGGGGGAGGTGACACTGGTGACACTGGTGACACCGGTGCCAGTGTCCCTGTCCCCGGGAGGTGCCACCGGTGCCACCGGTGACAATGGTGACAATGGTGTCCCTGTCCCCGGGAGGTGACATTGGTGACACCGGTGACAATAGTGACACTGTCCCTGTCCCCGGGAGGTGCCACCGGTGCCCTGTCCCCGGGGGGAGGTGACACTGATGACAATGGTGCCACCGGTGCCCTGTCCCCGGGGGGAGGTGACACCGGTGACAATGGTGACAATGGTGTCCCTGTCCCCGGGAGGTGCCACCGGTGCCACCGGTGCCCTGTCCCCGGGGGGAGGTGACACTGGTGCCACCGGTGCCACCGGTGCCAGCGGTGCCCTGTCCCCGCAGGCTCCCGGCTCTGGCCGCTGTCACCGTCCTGCTCCTCGTGGCCGCCGCGGCGAGCGATGGTGAGGGGGGGGCGGGGGGCGCCATTCTGGGGGTCCCGCGGTGCCACCCCCGGCGTCACCCGGTGCCACCCCCGGTGCCACCCCCCTGTCCCCGCAGGTCCCCCGGGTCGCCTGGAGGTGGCGCTGTCGGGGGAGGGGCAGAGCCCGGGTGAGGCCGGGGGGGATTTGGGGACCCCCCGAATTTGGGGGGGTCGGGGGGGGGGTTTGGGGACACCGTGGGGACATCGTGTCCCCCCCAGTGTCCCCCCAATGTCCCCAATGTCCCCCCAGTGTCCCCAATGTCCCCCCAGTGTCCCCAATGTCCCCAATGTCCCCCCAATGTCCCCCAATGTCCCCAATGTCCCCAATGTCCCCAATGTCCCCCCAATGTCCCCCCAATGTCCCCCAATGTCCCCAATGTCCCCAATGTCCCCCCAATGTCCCCCAATGTCCCCCAATGCCCCCAATGTCCCCAATGTCCCCAATGTCCCCCCAATGTCCCCCCAATGTCCCCCCAGTGTCCCCCAATGTCCCCCCAATGTCCCCAATGTCCCCAATGTCCCCCCAATGTCCCCCCAATGTCCCCAATGTCCCCCCAATGTCCCCCCAATGTCCCCAATGTCCCCAATGTCCCCAATGTCCCCAATATCCCCAATGTCCCCAATGTCCCCCCAATGTCCCCAATGTCCCCCCAATGTCCCCAATATCCCCAATGTCCCCAATGTCCCCCCAATGTCCCCAATGTCCCCAATGTCCCCCAATGTCCCCCCAATGTCCCCCAATGTCCCCCAATGTCCCCGATGTCCCCAATGTCCCCAATGTCCCCAATGTCCCCAATGTCCCCAATGTCCCCAATCCCCCCAATGTCCCCAATGTCCCCCAATGTCCCCAATGTCCCCAATATCCCCAATGTCCCCAATGTCCCCAATGTCCCCAATGTCCCCCAATGTCCCCAATGTCCCCAATATCCCCAATGTCCCCCCAATGTCCCCAATGTCCCCCCAATGTCCCCAATGTCCCCCAATGTCCCCAATGTCCCCAATATCCCCAATGTCCCCAATGTCCCCAATGTCCCCCAATGTCCCCAATGTCCCCCCAATGTCCCCCAATGTCCCCAATGTCCCCCCAATGTCCCCCCAATGTCCCCAATGTCCCCAATGTCCCCCCAATGTCCCCCAATGTCCCCCCAATGTCCCCAATGTCCCCCCCAATGTCCCCAATGTCCCCAATGTCCCCCCAATGTCCCCCCAATGTCCCCCAATGTCCCCCCAATGTCCCCCCAATGTCCCCAATGTCCCCAATGTCCCCAATGTCCCCAATGTCCCCCAATGTCCCCCAGAGCCCCCCGGGCCCGCCAGGCTGGAGGCGTCGGGAGAGAGTGAGTGGGGACCCCCCCCGACACCCCAAACCCCCCCGGGAACCCCAAAAACTTCCCCGGGACCCCAAAACCCTCCGGGGACCCCAAATCCCTCCTGACCCCCCCGGGACACCCCAAAAACCAACCCAGGGACCCCAAAACCCTCCTGACTTCACCCGCGGACCCCAAAACCACCCCGAGGACCCCAAAACCAACCGGGACACCCCAAAAACCTCCTGACCCCCTGGGAACCCCAAAACCCCCCCGGGAACCCCAAAACCACCCCGGGGACCCCAAAAACCTCTTGACCCCCCCCGGGACACCCCAAAAATTCCCCCGGGACCCCAAAACCAACCGGGGACCCCAAAAACGCCCCGGGGACCCCAAAAAACCTCTTGACCCCCCCGGGACACCCCAAAAAACACCCGGGAACCCCAAAAACTTCCCCGGGGACCCCAAATTCCTCCTGACCCCCCCCAGGTGATCTCAGCACCCCGGCACAGCTGGGCAAAGGTAGGGGCACCCCCAAAATGGGGATGGGCACCCCAAAAATGGGGATGGGCACCCAAAAATGGGGATGGGCGCCCCAAAATAAGCACCCCAAAATGGGCACCCCAAAACTCGAGTTAGGGACCCCAAAAATGGGCACCCAAAATGGGCACCCCCAAAATGGGCACGGGACCCTCAAAAATGGGCACAGGACCCCCAAAAAATGAGGGTGGGGGCCCCAAAAATGGGCACTTCAAAAATCGGGTCAGGGACCCCAAAAATAGACACCCCCAAAATGGGGGTGGGGACCCCAAAATGGGGGTGGGGGGCCCCAAACTGGGGTGGGGGACCCCCAAAATGGGGGTGGGGAGCCCCAAAAATGGGGGTGGGGGGCCCCAAAACGGGGTGAGGGACCCCAAAACGGGGTGAGGGACCCCAAAACGGGGTGGGGACCCCAAACCGGGGCCGGGGACCCCAAACCGGGGCCGGGGCCCCCCCAATCCCCTCCGCGGTGCCCCCCCCCCCAGCTGTGACGTCACTCGCCATCGCGGGGTCCCCGCTCGCCCCCGAGCCCCGGGACCCCCAAATTGGGGGCGGCTCCAGCCCCGAGAGCGGCTCCGACAGCGCCGCCCCCCGCGGGGCGCCCCCAGGTCAGGGGACCCCGAATTGGGGAGGGGGCCCGAAATGGGGGGGAGGGGTCCGAAATGGGGAGGGGGTCCGAAATGGGGGGGGCCCGAAATGGGGGGGCCCGAAATGGGGGGTCCCGAAATGGGGAGGGGGCCCGAAATGGGGGGGAGGGGTCCCCAAAACGGGGAGGGGGGCCCGAAATGGGGGGGAGGGGTCCGAAATGGGGGGGGCCCGAAATGGGGAGGGGGTCCCGAAATGGGGAGGGGGTCCCGAAATGGGCGGGGGGGGGGCTCGAAATGGGGAGGGGTCCCCGGAAAGGGGGAGGGGCCCCGAAATGGGGACGGGGCCCGAAATGGGGAGGGGGCTCAAAGTGATGGGGGGGGGCCCAAAAATGGGGGGGACCCGAATTGGGGAGGGGGTCCCGAAATGGGGAGGGGGCCCAAATTGATGGGGGGGCCCAAAAATGGGGGGGGCCCGAAATGGGGGGACTCCGAAATGGGGAGGGGGCCCGAAATGGGGGGGAGGGGTCCCCAAAACGGGGAGGGGGCCCGAAATGGGCGGGGGGGGGGGCTCGAAATGGGGAGGGGGGCCCGAAATGGGGAGGGGGGTCCCGAAAGTTGGGGGGGGTCCCCAAAATGAGGAGGGGTCCTCAAAGTTGGGGAGGGGTCCCCGAAATGGTTAAGGGCCCCAAAATGGGGGGGAGGGGTCTCCAAAACGGGGAGGGGTCCCGAAATGGGGAGGGGGCTCAAAGTGATGGGGGGGGCCCAAAAATGGGGGGGGCCCGAATTGGGGAGAGGGTCCGAATGATGGGGGGGGTCCCCAAAATGGGGAGGGGGTCCCAAAGTTGGGGAGGGGACCCCAAAATGGGGAGGGGTCCCGAATGATGGGGGGGGTCCGCAATGGGGAGGGGTCCCCGGAAAGGGGGAGGGCCCCCGAAATGGGCGGGGGGGGCTCGAAATGGGGAGGGGTCCCGAAACGGGGGGGGGCGTCTCGAATGTTGGGGGTTCCCCAAAATGGGGAGGGGTCCCAAAAGTTGGGGAGGGGTCCCGATAATGGGGAGGGGGTCCCCGAAATGGGGAGGGGGTCCCAAAGTTGGGGAGGGGGTCCTGAATGTTGGGGGGGGCCCAGGAATGGGGAGGGGTCCTCAAAATGGGGAGGGGTCCCAAAAGTTGAGGAGGGGTCTCTGGAATTTGGGGAGGGGGTCTCTGGAATTTGGGGAGGGGTCTCCGGATTTTGGGGGGTCTCTGGAATTTGGGGAGGGGTCTCCGGATTTTGGGGAGGGGTCTCTGGATTTGGGGAGGGGTCTCTGGAATTTGGGGGGGGTCTCTGGATTTTGGGGAGGGGTCCTAAAAGTTGGGGAGGGGTCCCTGGAATTTGGGGGGTGGTCTCTGGAATTTGGGGAGGGGTCTCCGGATTTTGGGGGGGTCTCTGGAATTTGGGGGGGTTCTCTGGATTTTGGGGAGGGGTCTCTGGAATTTGGGGGGGTTCTCTGGATTTTGGGGAGGGGTCTCTGGATTTGGGGAGGGGTCTCTGGATTTGGGGAGGGGTCTCAGGCCTCACTGTCCCCTCCCCCCCCAGGGCCCCTCTCCGATGGCCCCGCCCAGTCCAGCGAGTCCGAGGAGGGTGAGACCCCAGACCCAAATTAATTAACCCCGAGACCCCAGACCCAAATTAATTAACCTCCCAGACCCCAGACCCAAATTAAATAACCCCCGAGCCCCCAGACCCAAATTAATTAACCCCGAGACCCCAGACCCAAATTAATTAACTCCCGAGCTCCCAGACCCCCAGACCCAAATTAATTAACCCCCGAGCCCCCAGACCCAAATTAACCCCAAAGAGACCCCAGACCCAAATTAATTAACTCCCGAGACCCCAGACCCAAATTAACCCCAAAGAAATCCCCGAGCCCCCCGACCCAAATCCCAACTCGGGGGTCCCCAGGGGTCCCCAGAGCCCCCAGACCCAAATCTGAACTCGGTGGTCCCGGGGGTCCCCAAAGCAAAGCCCCCCGACCCAAATCCCAACTCGGGGGTCCCCAGAGCCCCCAGACCCAAATCCCCCAGAGCCGCCAGACCCCAAAGAAACCCCAAAGCCCCCAGACCCAAATCCCCCAGAGCCCCCAGACCCAAATCGAACTCGGGGGTCCTGGGGGTCCCCAGATCCCGACTCGGGGGTCCCCGGGCGTCCCTAAAGCCCCCAGACCCAAATCCGAACTCGGGGGTCCCGGGGGTCCCCAGCCCCAAATCCCGGCCCAGGGGTCCCAGGGGTCCCCAAATCCCAACTCGGGGGTCCCCAGAGCCCCCAGCCCCAAATCCCCCAGAGCCAAATTGAACTTGGAGGTCCCGGGGGTCCCCAAAGCCCCCAGCCCCAAATCCCGGCCCAGGGGTCCCGGGGGTCCCCAAATCCGAACTCGGGGGTCCCGGGGGTCCCCAGAGACCCCGGCCCCAAATCCCAACCTGGGGGTCCCCAAAGCCCCCAGCCCCAAATCCCGGCCCGGGGTTCCCGGGGGTCCCTAAAGCCCCCAGCCCCAAATCCCGACCCGGGGGTCCCCAAATCCCGGCCCAGGGGTCCCGGGGGTCCCCAAATCCGAACTCGGGGGTCCCGGGGGTCCCCGGAGCCCCCAGCCCCAAATCCCAACCTGGGGGTCCCCAAAGCCCCCAGCCCCAAATCCCGGCCCGGGGTTCCCGGGGGTCCCCAAAGCCCCCAGCCCCAAATCCCGACCCGGGGGTCCCGGGGGTCCCCGGAGCCCCCAGCCCCAAATCCTAACCTGGGGGTCCCCAAAGCCCCCAGCCCCAAATCCCGGCCTGGGGGTCCCGGGGGTCGGGGTGGCCCCGGTGTCCCCGCCCTGTCCTTGTCCCCAGGGGACACTGACACCGGGGGGACACGGGGGGGCATTGGGGGGACATGGGGGGGGCAGGGGGACATGGAGGGGGACAGGGGACGGGGACACGGGACAGGGGGTGGGACAGTGCTGGGGACAGAGGTGACCCAGGTGACCCAGAGGTGACCCAGAGGGGACAGAGGTGACCCAGAGGTGACCCAGAGGTGACCCAGAGGTGACCAAGGTGACCCAGAGGTGACCCCGAGGTGACCCAGAGGTGACCCAGAGGTGACAGAGGTGACATGAGGTGGGACAATGTTAAGGAGATGACCCAGAGGTGACCCTGGGGTGACAGAGGTGACCCAGAGGGGACAGAGGTGACAGAGGTGACCCTGGGGTGACATGAGGTGACCCAGAGGGGACAGAGGTGACCCAGAGGTGACCCAGAGGTGACCCAGGGGTGACAGAGGTGACCCAGAGGTGACAAAGGTGACCCAGAGGTGACCCAGGTGACAGAAGTGACCCAGAGGTGACCCAGGGGGGACAGAGGTGACCCAGAGGTGACCCAGGTGACCCAGAGGTGACCCAGAGGGGACCCAGATGTGACCTCGCTGTCCCCGCAGGTCTCTGACGCCGCCGCTCCCGATGGATTCTCCCGCGGGACCTTCCACGAGAGTCCCCAAATGTCCCTTGATGTCCCCAAGTGTCCCCCCGTGTCCCCAAATGTCCCCAGTCTGTCTCCCCCGATGTCCCCAAGTGTCCCCGGGCTGGGGGGCCCTGGGGGTGGCCGGACCCCCCCGTGTGTCCCCCCGAGCCCCCAACCCCAAATAAAAACCTGCAGAGCCACCGGAGGGACACTGGGGGGATTGGGGGGGACATTGGGGGGACATTGGGGACATTGGGGACATTGGGGACACTGGGGACATTGGGGACATTGGGGACATTGGGGACATTGGGGGGACATTGGGGGACATTGGGAACATTGGGGGACATTGGGGGGACATTGGGGACATTGGGGGGACATTGGGGACATTGGGGACATTGGGGGGACATTGGGGACATTGGGGGGACATTGGGGACATTGGGGGGACATTGGGGGACACTGGGGACATTGGGGACATTGGGGGACACTGGGGACATTGGGGGACATTGGGGGACATTGGGGACATTGGGGGGACATTGGGGGACATTGGGGACATTGGGGGGACATTGGGGACATTGGGGGACATTGGGGACATTGGGGACATTGGGGGGACATTGGGGACATTGGGGACATTGGGGGGACATTGGGGGGACATTGGGGACACTGAGGGGACATTGGGGACATTGGGGACATTGGGGGGACATTGGGGACATTGGGGGGACATTGGGGGACATTGGGGGACATTGGGGACATTGGGGACATTGGGGACATTGGGGGGACATTGGGGACATTGGGGACATTGGGGACATTGGGGACATTGGGGGGACATTGGGGGGACATTGGGGGGACCCTGGGGTGACCCCGGGGTGACCCTGGGGGTGCCGAGGCGTTTCCGGGGGATTTTGGGGCTCCCCCTCAGCTCGGGATTGGCTGAACCCGCCCAGCCCCCCCCGAGGGACCCGGGGGTGGCAGGGAATGGGGGAATTCCCGGATATTCCCGGAGGGGAATTCCCAACCCCGGATCCCAATTCCCAACCCCGGATCCCAATTCCCGAATTCCCAGATCCCAATTCCTGAATTCCCAGATCCCAATTCCCAACCCCGGATCCCAATTCCCAACCCCGGATCCCAATTCCCGAATTCCCGGATCCCAATTCCCGAATTCCCAGATCCCAATTCCCGAATTCCCGGATCCCAATTCCCAACCCCGGATCCCAATTCCCGAATTCCCAGATCCCAATTCCTGAATTCCCGGATCCCAATTCCCAACCCCAGATCCGAATTCCCGGATCCCAATTCCCAACCCCGGATCCCAATTCCCGAATTCCCGGATCTCAATCCCCGAATTCCCGGATGCCAATCCCCGAATTCCCGGATCCCAATCCCCGAATTCCCGGATCCCAATCCCCGAATTCCCGGATGCCAATCCCCGAATTCCCGGATCTCAATCCCTGAATTCCCAGATCCCAATCCCCGAATTCCCGGATCCCAATCCCCGAATTCCCGGATCCCAATCCCCGAATTCCCGGATGCCAATCCCCGAATTCCCGGATCCCAATTCCCGAATTCCCAGATCCCAATTCCCGAATTCCCGGATCCCAATTCCCGGCGCCGGATTTCTCCGTTGCTTCCCAACCCCCCCTGCTCCCCGGGAAGACGGAAAATTCGGGAAGCGGCGGAGCCGAGCTTTTATGGAGATCTGGGCGTGGGCAGCACGCGGAATTTCGGCATTCCCACCCGGATCCCGACATTCCCACATGGATCCCAATGTTCCCACATGGAATTTCGGCATTCCCACCCGGATCCCGACATTCCCACCCGGATCCCGACATTCCCACATGGAATTTCGGCATTCCCATGTGGGATCCAGGAATTCCCACGTGGAATTTGGGCATTCCCACACGTGATCCCAGAATTCCCTCGTTGGATCCCAGCGTTCCCACACGGAATTCGGGCATTCCCACGCGGGATCTTTGCATTCCCGTGTTCAATCCTGACATTTCCACACGGAATGTGGGGATTTCCACACGGAATTCGGGCATTCCCACACAGGATCCCACATGGGAATCCCGACTTGATCCCACATGGAATCCTGACTCGATCCCACATGGGACAAATCCCGGAGTGGGGAAATCCGGGAATGCCAAACCGGGATCCTGCTGGAATTCCTGCCGGATCTACCAAAATTCCAGCAGATCCCCTGGAATTCCAGTGGGATTTCCCAGAATTCCAGCGGGATCCCCCAAAATTCCAGTGTGGGAATCCCAGAATTCCTGGAGGGGGGCTCTTCCAAAATCCCAGCGGATTTCCCAAAATTCCAGTGGGATTCCCTGGAATTCCGGCAGCATCCTCCAAAATTCCAGTGGGATTTCCCGGAATTCCGGCAGAATCCTCCAAAATCCCAGCGGATACCCCAAAATTCCAGTGGGATCTCCTCAGAATTCCAGCGGGATCGCCCAGAGCGGAGCAGGGAATAAAAACCGGGAATGCCCAAAGCAGGAATTGGGGCTCTGTGGGCTGGGAGGTTTGGGGGTCCTCTGGGATCCCGTTGGATTTTGGGATCCCACGGGATTTTGGGATCCCGTTGGATTTTGGGATCCCGTTGGATTTTGGGATCCTGTCTGGATTTTGGGATCCCACGGGATTTTGGGATCCCGTTGGATTTTGGGATCCTGTGGGATTTTGGGATCCCGTTGGATTTTGGGATCCTGTTGGATTTTGGGATCTCACTGGATTTTGGGATCCTGTCTGGATTTTGGGATCCCGTTGGATTTTGGGATCCCGTTGGATTTTGGGGTCCCGTTGGATTTTGGGATCCCGTCTGGATTTTGGGATCCCGTTGGATTTTGGGGTCCCGTTGGATTTTGGGATCCCATTGGATTTTGGGATCCTGTTGGATTTTGGGATCCTGTTGGATTTTGGGATCCTGTTGGATTTTGGGATCCCATTGGATTTTGGGATCCCGTTGGATTTTGGGATCCCATTGGATTTTGGGATCCTGTCTGGATTTTGGGATCCCATTGGATTTTGGGATCCTGTTGGATTTTGGGATCTCACTGGATTTTGGGATCTCGTTGGATTTTGGGATCCTATTGGATTTTGGGATCCCACGGGATTTTGGGATCTCACTGGATTTTGGGATCCCGTTGGATTTTGGGATCCCGTTGGATTTTGGGATCCCGTGGGGTTCAGGCACTTCCTGGCCTTGGGGTCAGGTGGGATTTCAGGAATTTCGGGATTCCGTGGATTTTGGGGTTCTGGGGCATTCCAGGTTTCCCTGGGATTTTGGGATCTGCTGGATTTGGGGATCCTGGGCGTTCCAGGTTTCCCTGGGATTTTGGGATCTGCTGGATTTGGGGATCCTGGGCGTTCCAGGTTTCGCCGGGATTTTGGGGATCCCTGGATTTCGGCCTTGGGATTTGGGAAACGCCTCGGGAGAACAAAAACCGAGGGATCCTCCGGGACCTCCTGGAATGTTCCGGAATTCCCTGGGATCCTCCGGGATCCTCCGGGACCTCCTGGAATGTTCCAGAATTCCCTGGGATCCTCTGGGATCCTCCAGGAATTCCTGGAATGTTCCGGAATTCCCAGGGATTCTTTGGGAAGCTCTGGGATTTCTGGGATCCTTGCGGTTCTCCGGGATGCTCCGGGATTTCCGGGATCTCCTGCGATTTCCCGGGATGATCCGAGATTCTCCAGGATTCCCTGCGATGGTCCAGGATGGTCCAAGGTTCCCCGGGATCCTCCGGGATTTCCCGGAATTCCCCGGGATTGTTTGGGATCCTCCAGGATGCTCCAGAATGTTCCAGGATCCTCCGGGATTTCCCGGAATTCCTCAGGATGTTCCAGGACCCCCTGGGATTTTCCAGGATTTGGGATCCTCCAGGATTTCCTGGGATACCCCGGGATTATTTGGGATCCTCCAGGATGTTCCAGGATCCTCCGGGATTTCCCGGAATTCCCCGGGATTATTTGGGATCCTCCAGGACGTTCCAGGATCCTCCGGGATTTGGGATCCTCCAGGATGTTCCGGGATCCTCTAGGATTTCCTGGAATTCTCCAGGACGATTCGGGATCCTCCGGGATGTTCCAGGACCCCCCGGGATTCCCCGGGATTTGGGATCCTCCAGGATTTCCCGGAATTCCCCGGGATTTGGGATCGTCCGGGATGTTCCAGGACCCCCCGGGATTCCCCGGGATTTGGGATCCTCCGGGATTTCCCGGGATTCCCCGGGATGCTCCGAGGGCGGCGGCTCCGGGCTCAGCGCCAAGCAGGACGAGTCACGGGGGGCTCCCGTCCCTCTCCGGGATCCTTTTGGGATTTCTGGGATCCTTTTGGGATTTCTGGGATCCTTTTGGGATTTTTGGGATCCTTTTGGGATTTCTGGGATCCTTTTTGGGATTTTTGGGATCCTTTTTGGGATCTGTCCCCGTCCCGATCCCGGATTTAGGACGCGGCCGGGTCCCGGGGCGCGGCGTCCTCGGGATACTCCTCGGGATACTCCTGGGAATACTCCTCGGGATATTCCCGGGAATATTCCTCGGGATACTCCTCGGGATAGTCGTCCCCGTCCGGGAAGCAGGGCCCCTCGCCCAGCTCGAAAAAGATGGGAAGATCCCCGGATCCGACGTCCACGGCGCTGGAATCCACCAGGAACAGCGGCTGCAGCGTGCAGGGCACCAGCTGCTTCCCTGGAAAAACGGGAATTCGGGAATGTGGGAATGTGGGATTGGGATAATGCACCGTGCAGGGCACCAGCTGCTTCCCTGGAAAATCGGGAATGTGGGAATGTGGGATTGGGATAATGCACCGTGCAGGGCACCAGCTGCTTCCCTGGAAAATCGGGAATGTGGGAATGTGGGATTGGGATAATCCACCGGGAACAGCGGCTGCAGCGTGCAGGGCACCAGCTGCTTCCCTGGAAAATCGGGAATTCGGGAATGGGATTGGGAAAAATGGGATTGGGATAATGCACTGAGCAGGGCACCAGCTGCTTCCCTGGAAAATCGGGAATTCGGGAATGTGGGATTGGGATAATGCACCGTGCAGGGCACCAGCTGCTTCCCTGGAAAAACGGGAATTCAGGAATTTGGGATTGGGAATTTGGATTGGGATAATGCACCGTGCAGGGCACCAGCTGCTTCCCTGGAAAAATGGGAATTCAGGAATGGGAGTGGGAAAAATGGGATTGGGAAAATGCACTGAGCAGGGCACCAGCTGATTCCCTGGAAAATCGGGAATTCGGGAATTTGGGATTGGGAACGTGGGACGGGGATAATGCACCAGGAACAAATCCGGGAATGTTGGGATGGACAGACGGGAATGTTTGGGATGATCCCAGCTCCAGGCTGGAATTCCAGGAGAGTTTGGGTGGGAAGAGGCTCCCATGCCATGATCCCAATCCCGATCCCAAAACCCAATCCCAATCCCAATCCAATCCTAATCCATTCCCAATCCCAATCCCAATCCCAATCCCAATCCCAAAACCCAATCCCAATCCAATCCTAATCCAATCCCAATCCCAATCCCATCCCAATCCCAAAACCCAATCCCATCCCAATCCCAATCCAATCCTAATCCAATCCCAATCCCAATCCCATTCCCAATCCCAATCCCAATCCAATCCTAATCCCATCCCAATCCCAATCCCATTCCCAATCCCATTCCCAATCCCAATCCCAATCCAATCCCATCCCAATCCCAATCCCATCGCATCCCAATCCCAATCCCAAAACCCAATCCCATCCCAATCCAATCCCAATCCCAATCCCAATCCCAAAACCCAATCCCATCCCAATCCAATCCCATCCCAATCCAATCCCATCCCAATCCCAACCCAAATCCCAATCCCAGTCCTGATCCCAATCCCAACCCCAATCCCACACAAATACCGGAGTCCCCCATTCCCAAAAATCCCAAAATTCCTGTTGAGATACCCGAGTCCCCCATTCCCAACAATCCCAAATTACCATTGGAATACCAGAGTCCCCCATTCCCAAAATTCCCATTGGAATACTGGAGTCCCCCATTCCCAAATATCCCAAAAACCCACAAATTCCCTAAATTTCTGTGGGAATACCGAAGTCTCCCATTCCCAAATATCCCAAAAACCCCCAAATTCCCATTGGAGTACTGGAGTCCCCCATTCCCAAAAATCCCAAATCCCAAATTCCCATTGGGATAGCAGAGTCCCCCATTCCCAAAAACAAAAACAAAAAAATCCCAAAATTCCCATTCTGGTACCGGAGTCCCCCATTCCCAAGTATCCCAAAATTCCCAAATTCCCAGAATTCCCGCGGGAATACCGGAGTCGCCCATTCCCAAGTACCCCAAAATTCCCAAATTCCCAGAATTCCCGCGGGAGTACCGGAGTCCCCCATTCCCAAGTATCCCAAAATTCCCGAATTCCCAGAATTCCCGCGGGAGTACCGGAGTCGCCGGCGCCGGGCTCGGCCTCGGCGGGTTTCTGCTGCTCCTGGTTGGAGAGGAGATCCTGGATCTGCCGGAATTCCGGGAATCATTTCCGCCCATCCCGAACTTTTGGGGCTTTCCGGGGGGTCCCAAGCGTTCCCAAAAAATGATCCCGGGGGGGAAAATCCCGGGAATGGGGCGGAGTCGGGACAGATGGGAGCGGTCCCGGAGCAGATCCCGATCCCGATCCCGATCCCAACCGTGATCCCGACCCTGATCCTGGTCCTGGTCCCGATTCCAGCCCCAATCCCAAATCCCATTCCCAATCCCGACCCTGATCCCATTCCCGATCCCAATCCCATTCCCAATCCTGATCCTGGTCCCGATTCCAGCCCCAATCCCGATCCCAACCCTGATCCCAATCCGAACCCTGACCCCCATCCCAATCCCATTCCCAATCCCGATCCCAGTCCTGACCCCAATCCCATTCCCAATCCTGATGCTGGTCCCAATCCCAGACCCGATCCCGATTCCAGCCCCGATCCTAATCCCAAATCCCATTCCCAACCCTGATCCCAATCCTGATCCCGGTCCTGATTCCAGCCCTGATCCCGATCCCAGTCCCAGTCCCGATCCTCATTCCAACTCCAGTCCCAATCCCAGCCCTGACCCCAATCCCAGCTTTGATCCCGATCCCGATCCCGATCCCAATCCCAATCCCGATCCCAATCCCAATCCCGATCCCAATCCCAATCCCAATCCCAATCCCAATCCCAATCCCAATCCCGATCCCAATCCCGATCCCGATCCCAATCCCAATCCCAATCCCAATCCCAAATCCCGATCCCGATCCCAAATCCCAATCCCAATCCCATCCCGATCCCAATCCCAATCCAAATCCCAATCCCAAATCCCAATCCCGATCCCGATCCCGATCCCGATCCCAAATCCCAATCCTGATCCCAAATCCCAATCCCGATCCCAATCCCGATCCCAATCCCAATCCCAATCCCAATCCCAATCCCGATCCCCAATCCCAATCCCAAATCCCGATCCCAATCCCAATCCCAGTTCCCAATCCCAAATCCCAATCCCAATCCCAAATCCCAATCCCGATCCCAATCCCAATCCCAGTTCCCAATCCCAAATCCCAATCCCAATCCCAGATTTCCCCTCTGGGCTCCGGCTCCTCCCGGCCCCAATCCCCCCCCCGGTGCTGATCCCGCGGGATCGGGAATTCCCAAACGGCTCCGGGACGAGGGATCCACCCCCATCCCAAATCCCAAAAATCCCAAATCCCAGCCCAGGAATATCCCAAAAATCCCAAATCCCAAAAATCCCAAATCCCAGCCCAGAATATCCCAAAAATCCCAAATCCCAAATTCCACTCCATGGAATATCCCAAAAATCCCAAATCCCATCCCAGGAATATCTCAAAAATCCCAAATCCCAAAAATCCCAAATCCCAGCCCAGGAATATCCCAAAAATCCCAAATCCCAAATTCCACTCCATGGAATATCCCAAAAATCCCAAATCCCAAATCCCACCCCAGGAATATCCCAAAAACCCCAAATCCCAAAAATCCCAAATCCCACCCCAGGAATATCCCAAAAATCCCAAATCCCAAATTCCACTCCATGGAATATCCCAAAAATCCCAAATCCCAAAAATCCCAAATCCCAGCCCAGAATATCCCAAAAATCCCAAATCCCAAATTCCACTCCATGGAATATCCCAAAAATCCCAAATCCCAAATCCCAGCCCAGGAAAATCTCAAAAATCCCAAATCCCAGGAATATCCCAAAAAATCCCTTTTTGGCTTTTCCGTGGAAATTTGGGCCCCAAATCCCAGGATTTCCCCAGGGAATTCTGGAATCTGGGAAAGGGAATTCCAGGGGCTGGGAAATCGGGATTCGGGAAAATTGGGATTTGGGAATTTCAGGGGCCGAGAATTCCGGGATTTGGGAATGGGAATTCAGGGTCTGGAAAATCCAGGATTTGGGGAAATTGGGATTTGGGAATTCCATGGGCTGAGAAATTGGGATTTGGGGATTGGGAGTTGGAATTTTGGGATTTGGGAATTCCAGGGGCTCAAAAACTGGGATTTGGGATTTCCAGGGGCTGGGAAATCCCGGATTTTTGGGAATTGCAGGGGCCATGAATTCCGGGAATTCAGGGATTTGGGAATTGCAGGGACTGTAAATCTGGGATTTGGGAATTGCAGGGGCCAGGAATTCCGGGAATTCCAGGATTTTTGGGAATTCCAGGGACTGGGAAATGGGGATTTTTGGGAATTGCAGGGGCCGGGAATTCCGGGAATTCCGGGATTTTTGGGAATTGCAGGGGGGGATTCCGGGGATTCCGGGATTTTTGGGAATTGCAGGGACTGGGAATCCGGGATTTTTGGGAATTGCAGGGGGGGGAATTCCGGGAATCCGGGGATTTTTGGGAATTGCAGGGGGGGGAATTCCGGGAATCCGGGGATTTTTGGGAATTGCAGGGCAGGAATTCCGGGAATGCGGGGATTTTTGGGAATTGCAGGGGGGGATTCCGGGGATTCTGGGATTTTTGGGAATTGCAGGGGGGGGAATTCCGGGAATCCGGGGATTTTTGGGAATTGCAGGGGGGGGAATTCGGGGATTTTTGGGAATGGGGCTCACGCTGGCCAGGCCGCTGTCCAGGTCCGGCAGCGCCACCTCCGGCACGGCCACGGCCGGGCTGAAGAGCTGCGGAGAGCGGGAACGGCGTCGGAATCCCGGGAATTCCCGGGAAAACCCAACCCAACCGGGAATTCCTGGGAAAAACCCAACCCAACCGGGAATTCCCGGGAAAACCCCGCCCCAACCGGGAATTCCTGGGAAAAATCGACCCCAAACCAGGGAATTCCCGGGAAAAATCCACCCCAACCGGGGAATTCCCGGGAAAAATCCACCCCAACCGGGAATTCCCGGGAAAACCCCGCCCCAACCGGGAATTCCTGGGAAAAACCCAACCCAACCGGGAATTCCCGGGAAAAACCCCGCCCCAACCCGGAATTCCCGGGAAAAACCCCGCCCCAACCGGGAATTCCTGGGAAAACCCCGCCCCAACCGGGAATTCCTGGGAAAACCCCGCCCCAACCGGGAATTCCCGGGAAAAACCCAACCCAACCGGGAATTCCTGGGAAAAACCCAACCCAACCGGGAATTCCCGGGAAAAACCCAACCCAAACACGGGAATTCCTGGGAAAAACCCAACCCAAACACGGGAATTCCCGGGAAAAACCCAACCCAACCGGGAATTCCTGGGAAAAATCCACCCCAAATACGGGAATTCCCGGGAAAAACCCCGCCCCAACCGGGAATTCCCGGGAAAAATCCATCCCAACCGGGAATTCCCGGGAAAAACCCAACCCAACCGGGAATTCCCGGGAAAACCCCGCCCCAAACCAGGGAATTCCCGGGAAAAATCCACCCCAACTGGGGAATTCCTGGGAAAAATCCACCCCAAACCAGGGAATTCCCGGGAAAAATCCACCCCAACTGGGGAATTCCTGGGAAAAATCCACCCCAAACCAGGGAATTCCCGGGAAAACCCCGCCCCAACCGGGAATTCCCGGGAAAACCTGCCCCGAGTCTGGGAATGCTGAAATTCCCAGGAAAAACCCAGCCCCAGTTTGGGAATTCCTGGGAAAAACCCAACCCAAACACGGGAATTCCCGGGAAAAATCCACCCAAACGTGGGAATTCCCAGGGAAAATCTGCCTTGAGACCGGGAATTCCTGGGAAAAACCTGATCCAAACATGGGAATTCCCGGGGAAAATCTGATCTGAGTCAGGGAGTTCCTGGGAAAAATTCCCAACGTGGGAATTCCCAGAAAAAACCCATCCTGAGCAAGGGAATTCCTGGGAAAATCCGACCCAAATGTGGCAATTCCCGGGAAAAATCTGTCCCAAACTGGGGAATTCCTGGAAAAAACTCCAAACACGGGAATTCCTGGGAAAAATGTGTCCCAAGCCAGGAATTCCCAGGAAAATCTGTCCCAAACCAGGGAATTCCCAAAATTCCCGGCTCAGGAAAAGTGGGAATGGGAATGGGGAGAAATGAATGGAATTCCCAAAATTCCCAGCTGGGGAAAAAGCGGGAATGTTGGGAATGCTGGGAATCCTGGGTGGGAATTCTGGGGATTCTGGGTGGGAATTCTGGGAATGTTGGGAATTCTGGGTGGGAATGTTGGGGATTTTGGCTGGGAATGTTGGGAATTCTGGGTGGGAATGTTGGGAATTCCAGGAATGTTGGGAATTTGGGGTGGGAATGTTGGGAATTCTGGCCGGGAATGTTGGGAACTTTGGGAATTCCGGGAACGTTGGGAATTCTGGCCGGGAATGTTGGGAATGTTGGGGATTCCAGGTGGGAATGTTGAGAATTCCAGGAATTCTGGGAATGTTGGGAATTTGGGGTGGGAATGTTGGGAATTCTGGCCGGGAATGTTGGGAACTTTGGGAATTCCGGGAACATTGGAAATTCTGGCCGGGAATGTTGGGAATTTTGGGGATTCCAGGTGGGAATGTTGAGAATTCCAGGAATTCCGGGAATGTTGGGAATTTGGGGTGGGAATGTTGGGAATTCTGGCTGGGAATGTTGGGAATTTTGGGGATTCCGGGTGGGAATGTTGAGAATTCCAGGAATTCCGGGAATGTTGGGAATTCTGGCTGGGAATGTTGGGAATTTTGGGGATTCCGGGTGGGAATGTTGGGGATTCTGGCCAGGAATTTTGAGATTTCTGGGCAGGAATGTTGGGAACGTTGGGAATTCCGGGAATGTTGGGAATTCTGGCCGGGAATTCCAGGAACGCCGGGAATGTTGGGAATTCCGGGAATGTTGGGAATTCCGGCCGGGAATGTTGGGAATTCCGGGTGGGAATGTTGTCAATTTTGGGACCATTGGGAACGTTGGGAATTCTGGCCAGGATATTCCGGGAACGCTGGGGATTCTGGCTGGGAACGTTGGGAATTCCGGGAATTCCGGGAATTCCGGGCTCACGTCGAGCAGGGCGCTGTCCATGCTGAAGCCGTGGGAGCCGAGCAGCGCCTGCAGCTTCTCCAGGCTGGAATCCACCGAGTCCAGGTGCTCGCTCAGCTCCGACCTGGAAAAACGGGAATAACGGGAATAAACACCGGGAATGGCAGCGGGAACAGCGAGGCCAGGTGCTCGCTCAGCTCCGACCTGGAAAAACGGGAATAAACCCCGGGAAAAACGGGAATGAACACCGGGAATAACGGGAATGAACCCCGGGAATAACGGGAATGAACCCCGGGAAAAACAGGAATGGACACCGGGAATAACGGGAATGGACCCCGGGAACAGCGAGTCCAGGTGCTCGCTCAGCTCCGACCTGGAAAAACGGGAATAAACACCGGGAATGAACCCCGGGAATAACAGGAATGAACCCCGGGAAAAACGGGAATGAACCCCGGGAACAGCGAGGCCAGGTGCTCGCTCAGCTCCGACCTGGAAAAACGGGAATAAACACCGGGAATAACGGGAATAAACACCGGGAATAGCGGGAATGAACCCCGGGAACAGCGGGAATAAACACCGGGAATGAACCCCGGGAATAACGGGAATGAACCCTGGGAATAGTGGGAATGAACACCGGGAATAGCGGGAATGAACCCCAGGAATGAACCCCGGGAACAGCGAGGCCAGGTGCTCGCTCAGCTCCGACCTGGAAAAACGGGAATAAACACCGGGAATAACGGGAATGAACCCCGGGAATAACGGGAATGAACCCCGGGAATAACGGGAATGAACACCGGGAATAACGGGAATGAACACCAGGAACAGCGAGTCCAGGTGCTCGCTCAGCTCCAACCTGGAAAAACGGGAATAAACACCGGGAATAGCGGGAATGAACCCCGGGAATAACGGGAATGAACCCCGGGAACAGCGGGAATAAACACCGGGAATAACGGGAATGAACCCCGGGAACAGCGGGAATAAACACCGGGAATAGCGGGAATGAACCCCGGGAACAGCGGGAATAAACACCGGGAATAACGGGAATGAACCCCAGGAATAACGGGAATGAACACCGGGAATAACGGGAATGAACACCGGGAATAACGGGAATGAACCCCGGGAATGAACCCCGGGAATAACGGGAATGAACCCCGGGAATAACGGGAATGAACCCCGGGAACAGCGAGTCCAGGTGCTCGCTCAGCTCCGACCTAAAAACCGGGAATAAACACCGGGAATAAAAAGCGGGAATGACGGGAACGAAACTGGGAATGACACCGGGAACATCGGAACCACCGAGTCCAGCTCTGACCTGAGCCATTGCCATTCCCATTCCCGCTTTTCCCGAGCTGGGAATTCCGGGAATTCCAGGAATTCTGCCCCATTGCCATTGCCATTGCCATTGCCATTCCCGCTTTTCCCGAGCTGGGAATTCCAGGAATTCTGCCCCATTCCCATTGCCATTGCCATTCCCATCCCCATTCCCATTCCCGCTTTTCCTGAGCTGGGAATTCCGGGAATTCCGGGAATTCTGCCCCATTGCCATTGCCATTGCCATTGCCATTGCCATTCCCGCTTTTCCCGAGCTGGGAATTCCAGAAATTCCAGGAATTCTGCCCCATTCCCATTGCCAATCCCATTCCCATTTCCATTCCCATTCCCATTCCCATTCCCGCTTTTCCCGAGCTGGGAATTCCAGGAATTCTGCCCCATTCCCATTCCCAGTTTCCCATTCCCATCCCCATTCCTGCTTTCCCCAGCTGGGAATTCCAGGAATTTTAGGAATTCCAGGAATTCTGCCCCATTCCCATTCCCAGATTCCCATCCCCATTCCCAGTTTCCCATTCCCATCCCCATTCCCACTTTCCCCAGCCGGGAATGTTGGGAATTCCGGGAATTCCGGAGGGGCTGACCTGTCGAGGCAGGCGAGGCTCCGGCATTTTTCCGGGAATTTTTCGGGGCCGTTCCCGGGCGCGGCTCCGGAGTCGTTTTCCCGCAGGATGGAGTCGATGAAGGTGCCGGGCGACAGCGGCGTCTCGGCGCCCCCGGAATTCCCGGAATTCCCGGAATTCCCGGGATTCCCGGGATTCCCGGGGTTCCGGGGCTCCTCCCCCCGCGGGCTGGGGGCGGGGCTGGGAGGCTCCTCCTTGATCCGGACGGGCGGGCTGCTCCGGCCCGGAAAAACGGGAATGTGGGAAAAACGGGAATGTGGGAATGAATGAAGGGAATGACGGGAATAACGGGAATGAATGGGAATGTGGGAAAGACAGGAATGTGGGAATGAATGAAGGGAATGACGGGAATGTGGGAATGTGGGAATGACGGGAATGACGGGAATGACGGGAATGTGGGAATGAATGAAGGGAATGACGGGAATGTGGGAATGTGGGAATGACGGGAATGTGGGAATGACGGGAATGACGGGAATGATGGGAATGATGGGAATGAAGGGAATGTGGGAATGACGGGAATGACGGGAATAACGGGAATGATGGGAATGAAGGGAATGTGGGAATGCGGGAATGAATGAAGGGAATGACGGGAATGACGGGAATGACGGGAATAACGGGAATGTGGGAATGACGGGAATGACGGGAATGCGGGAATGACGGGAATGTGGGAATGACGGGAATGTGGGAATGTGGGAATGTGGGAATGACGGGAATGTGGGAATGACGGGAATATGGGAATGACGGGAATGTGGGAATAATGGGAATGCGGGAATAAATGGGAATGTGGGAATGACGGGAATGTGGGAATGACAGGAAAAACGGGAATAAATGGGAATGTGGGAAAATGGGAATAACGGGAATGTATGAATAACAGGAATGTGGAAAAACGGGAATAACGGGAATGTATGAATAACGGGAATGCGGAAACGACGGGAATAACGGGAATAAAGGGAATGTATGAATAACGGGAATGCGGGAATGACGGGAATGTGGGAAAAACGGGAATGTGGGAATAAAGGGAAAAAAACGGGAATGTGGGAATAAAGGGAATAAAGGGAATAAAGGGATTAACGGGAATGACAGGAAAAACGGGAATGTGGGAATAAAGGGAAAAAAACGGGAATGTGGGAATAAAGGGAATAAAGGGAATAAAGGGATTAACGGGAATGACAGGAAAAACGGGAATGTGGGAATAAAGGGAATACGGGAATGAGGGAATGATGGGAATAAAGGGAATAAAGGGAAAAATGGGAATTTTGGAAAATGGGAATGATGGGAATGTGGGAAAAATGGGAATATGGGAATAAACAGGAATAACGGGAATATGGGAAAATTGGGAATGCGGGAAAATGGGAATGTGGGAAAGGCCCATTCCTGGGGAATTTTGGGGAATCCCAGCCCCATTCCCAGAAAATTTTGGGACTCCCATTCCCATTCCCAGGGAATTTCCTGGAATTCCATCCCAAATCCCAGGGAATTTTTGGGAATCCCATCCCATTCCTGGGGAATCCCATCCCACCTGCACCATTCCCAGGGAATTTTCGGGAATCCTGTCCCAATCCCAGGGAATTTTCAGGACTTCCATCCCCATTCCCAGGGAATTTTCGGGAATCCTGTCCCATTCCCGAGGAATTTTCAGGAATCTCAGCCCCATTCCCAGGGAATCCCGTCCCACCTGCCCCATTCCTGGGGGAATTTCCTGGAATTCCATCCCAGGGAATTTCTGGGAACCCCATTCCCATTCCCGGGGAATTTTTGGGAATCCCATCCCCGTTCCTGGGGAATTTCCGGGAATCTCAGCCCCCATTCCCAGGGAATTTTTGGGAATCTCAGCCCCGTTTCCAGGGAATTTTCGGGAGTCCTGTCTCACCCACCCCATTCCCAGGGAATTTCTGGGAATCCCGTCCCCATTCCCGGGGAATTTCCGGGAATCCCGTCCCCATTCCCAGGGAATTTCCGGGAATTCCGTCCCATTCTGGGAGAAATTCCGGGAATCCCGTCCCCATTCCCGGGGAATTTCCGGGAATTCCGTCCCACCTGCCCCATTCCCGGGGAATTTCTGGGAATCCTGTCCCATTCTGGGGGAATTTCCTGGAATCCTGTCCCAATTCCCAGGGAATTTTTGGGACTCCCAACCCCATTCCCGGGGAATTTCCAGGAATCCCGTCCCAAATCCCAGGGAATTTCCTGGAATCCCGTCCCAATTCCCAGGGAATTTCCGGGAATCCCGTCCCCATTCCCGTGGAATTTCCTGGAATCCCGTCCCCATTCCCGTGGAATTTCCGGGAATTCCGTCCCACCTGTGTCCGGGGGAGGGGGCGGGGCCGGCCGGGGGCAGCTCGGCGATGACGTCATTGGTGACGTCACTGGTGGTGACGTCATGGGTGATTACGTCATCGGTGACGTCGGTGATGACGTCATTGGTGACGTCATCGATGCGACGGGCGGGGCCGGGATCGGCCGGGAGCAGCGCCGGGCCCGGAGCCTGCGGAAAAACACCGGGAATGGCACCGGGAAAAACGGGAATGGACACCGGGAATGGGAAAGAACACCGGGAATGACACCGGGAAAAACGGGAATGGACACCGGGAATGACACCGGGAATGAACACCGGGAATGAACACCGGGAATGACATCGGGAATGAACACCGGGAATGGGAATGAACACCGGGAATGGCACCGGGAATAAAACGGGAATGGACACCGGGAATGGGAATGAACACCGGGAATGACACCGGGAATGACACCGGGAATAAAACGGGAATGAACACCGGGAATGGGAATGAACACCGGGAATGAACACCGGGAATGGGAATGAACACCGGGAATGACACCGGGAATGGGAATGAACACCGGGAAAAACGGGAATGAACACTGGGAATGACACCGGGAACGAACACCGGGAAAACGGGAATGGCACCAGGAATGGGAATGAACACCGGGAATGAACACCAGGAATAAAAACCGGGAATGAACACCGGGAAAAACGGGAATAGGACCGGAAAAATGGGAATGGCTCTGGGAATGGCACTGAGAGCTCCCATCCCATTCCCCTAAATCCCATTCCCAATAAATCCAATTCCCATAAATCCCATTCCCATAAATCCCATTTCCATAAATCCCATTCCCATAAATCCAATTCCCATAAATCCCATTCCCATAAATCCCATTCCCATAAATCCCATTCCCATAAATCCCATTCCCATAAATCCCATTCCCAATAAATCCCATTCCCATAAATCCCATTCCCAATAAATCCCATTCCCATAAATCCCATTCCCAATAAATCCCATTCCCATAAATCCCATTCCCATAAATCCCATTCCCAATGAATCCCAATCTCAATTAATCCAAATAAATCCCTGAACCCCTTCCCAATAAATCCCATTCCCAATGAATCCCATTTCCATAAATCTCACCCCGATCCCATTCCCAAAAAATCCCATTCCAAATAAATCCCATTCCCATAAAATCCCATTATTTTCCTTAATAAATCCCAATAAATCCCGTTTTTATAAATAAATCCCAATAAATCCCATTCCTACCCATCCCATTCCCAATAAATCCCAATACATCCCATTTTTGATAAATAAATCCCAATAAATCCCATTTTTATAAATAAATCCCGATAAATCCCAATAAAACCAATTTGTAGAAATAAATCCCAATAAATCCCATTTTTTATAAATAAATCCCAAAAAATCCCAATAAATCCCAAAAAAATCCCAATCAATCCCATTATTTTCCCAATCAATCCCATTATTTTCCCGATCAATCCCGTTATTTTCCCAATCAATCCCATTATTTTTCCCGATCAATCCCGTTATTCTCCCTGATCAATCCCATTATTTTCCCAATCAATCCCATTATTTTTCCCGATCAATCCCGTTATTCTCCCTGATCAATCCCGTTATTTTCCCAATCAATCCCATTATTTTCCCAATCAATCCCATTATTTTCCCCGATCAATCCCATTATTTTCCCCGATCAATCCCATTATTCTCCCCGATCAATCCCGTTATTTTCCCCGATCAATCCCATTATTTTCCCAATCAATCCCATTATTCTCCCCAATCAATCCCATTATTCTCCCTGATCAATCCCATTATTTTCCCAATCAATCCCATTATTTTCCCAATCAATCCCATTATTTTCCCCAATCAATCCCATTATTTTCCCCAATCAAT
Organism: Lonchura striata; assembly: GCF_046129695.1. NCBI lineage: Eukaryota > Metazoa > Chordata > Aves > Passeriformes > Estrildidae > Lonchura > Lonchura striata. Next base: position 1,084,688 of record NC_134603.1, on the reverse strand, counting down.
CCCATTATTTTCCCGATCAATCCCATTATTCTCCCCGATCAATCCGGTTATTTTCCCAATCAATCCCGTTATTTTCCCGATCAATCCCATTATTTTCCCCAATCAATCCCATTATTCTCCCCGATCAATCCCGTTATTTTCCCAATCAATCCCATTATTTTCCAGGATCAATCCCATTATTTTCCCAATCAATCCCATTATTCTCCCCGATCAATCCCGTTATTTTCCCAATCAATCCCATTATTCTCCCCGATCAATCCTGTTATTTTCCCAATCAATCCCATTATTTTCCAGGATCAATCCCATTATTTTCCCCGATCAATCCCATTATTTTCCCCGATCAATCCCATTATTCTCCCCGATCAATCCCGTTATTTTCCCAATCAATCCCATTATTCTCCCCGATCAATCCCGTTATTTTCCCAATCAATCCCATTATTTTCCCCGATCAATCCCGTTATTTTCCCCGATCAATCCCATTATTTTCCCAATCAATCCCATTATTTTCCCCGATCAATCCCGTTATTTTCCCTGATCAATCCCATTATTCTCCCCGATCAATCCCGTTATTTTCCCAATCAATCCCATTATTTTCCCCGATCAATCCCGTTATTTTCCCCGATCAATCCCGTTATTTTCCCTGATCAATCCCGTTATTTTCCGGGATCAATCCGGTTCTTTTCCGGGATCAATCCGGTTCTTTTCCGGGATCAATCCCGTTATTTTCCGGGACAATCCGGTTTTCCGGGAATGCCGCTCACTCCGTAGGGGGAATTCCCGCGGTGCTCCAGGGGGAAGGCGCGGCCGAACTTGGGCCCGGAATGAGCGGAGCCGGCGTCGTTCAGCAGCAGCGGGCTGCAATTCCCAAAAAAAACGGGAATACCCACGTGAAATTCCCCAAAAAACCCGGGAATACCCGGGGTGAAATTCCCAAAAAACCCGGGAATACCCACGGTGAAATTCCCAAAAAAACCGGGAATACCCACGGTGAAATTCCCAAAAAATTCCCAAAGAAACCGGGAATACCCGGCCTGCAATTCCCAAAAAAAACCGGGAATACCCACGGTGAAATTCCCAAAAAAAAACCGGGAATACCCACGGTGAAATTCCCAAAAAAAAACCGGGAATACCCGGGCTGCAATTCCCAAAAAAAACCGGGAATACCCACGGTGAAATTCCCAAAAAAAACCGGGAATACCCACGGTGAAATTCCCAAAAAAAAACGGGAATACCCGGGGTGAAATTCCCAAAAAAACCCAGGAATACCCGGGGTGACATTCCCAAAAAATTCCCAAAAAAACTGCGAATACCCAGGCTGAAATTCCCAAAAAATTCCCCAAAAAAACCTGGGAATACCCATGATGAAATTCCCAAAAAAACCCGGGAATACCCGCGGTGAAATTCCCAAAAAATTCCCCAAAAAACCGGGAATACCCTGGATGAAATTCCCCCCCAAAAAAAACGGGAATACCCACGATGAAATTCCCAAAAAAACCCCAGGAATACCCGGGCTGCAATTCCCAAAAAATTCCCAAGAAAACCCTGGGAATACCTGGGCTGAAATTGCCCCAAAAATTTGGGAATTACCCCTGGAAATTTGGGAATTACCCCTGGAAATTTGGGAATTATCCCCGGGAAATTTGGGCATTATCCCGGAAATTGGGGAATTACCCAAGAAATTTGGGAATTTTTCCTGGGATATTTCCTGGTTTTTTCCTGGGTGGAAAATTTTGGGAATTCCAGGGCTTTTTCCAGGGATTTTCCCAGAGTTTTTTCCAGGGTTTTTTCCAGTTTTTTTAGTGTTTTTCCAGAAGTTTTCCAGGGTTTTTCCAGGATTTTTCCAGAATTTTTCCAGGTATTTTTGGGGGGGTTTTCCCAGAGGATTTCCAGAATTTTCCGAGGATTTTTCCAGGATTTTTTTAGTGTTTTTCCAGAGTTTTTTCAGGGTCTTTTTAGGATTTTTCCAGGGATTTTCCCAGGATTTTTTCTGTTTTTTTTGGTTTTTTTTCCCAGAATTTTCCCATTTTTTTCCCAGGGGTTTTTCCCGAGATTTTTCCAGGATTTTTCCAGATTTTTTCCAGGATTTTTCCCAGAATTTTCCCTTTTTTTTCCCAGGGGTTTTTCCCGAGATTTTTCCAGGTTTTTTCCAGGATTTTTCCCAGAATTTTCCCATTTTTTTCCCAGGGGTTTTTCCCGAGATTTTTCCAGGATTTTTCCCAGCAGGGAGGGGGTTGGGAAGGGATTTCTGGAAGGAATTCCCAGAGAATCCCAGGAAAAACAGGAATTCCAGGAATTCCCTTTATCCCAAATTCCCAAATCCCAGCCCGGGGGGTTTTGGGGTCCCGGCTCCGGAATTTTGGGGTTTTTTTGGGAATTTTGGGGATTTCTCTCACATTTTCCTCTTGACGCCCAGGATCCGGTTGGATTGCACCAGGGAGATCAGGAACTGGATCAGCTGCGAGAGAAAACAGGGAAAGGGTCAGGAAAAACGGGAAAAAACGGGAAGAACGGGGAAAAATGGGGAAAATGGGGAAAAATGGGAATAAAAACCTGGGAAAAATGGGGAAAATGAGGAAAAATGGAAAAAAACTGGGGAAAAAGGGGGGGAAAATGGGCAAAAATGGGGAAAACAGGGAAAAACAGGGAAAAACAGGGAAAAACAGGGAAAAACAGGGAAAAAATGGTAAAAAGGGGGAAAACGGGGAAAAAAAAGGAAAAAATGGGAAAAAAACCTGGGGAAACGGGGAAAAATGGGGAAAATTGTGAAAAATGGGGAAAATATGGCGAAATCTTGGAAAAACGAGGGAAAAAACCTGGGGAAAAATGGGGTAAAAGGGGGGAAAAAACTGGTTAAAATTGAGAAAAACAGGGAAAAAACTGGGAAAAACTAGGAAAACTGGGAAAAAAAATGAAAAAATGGTGAAATGGGGAAACAAAAGGGAAAATTGGGAAAAAAACTGGGGAAAACTGGGAAAAATGGGAAAAACGGGGAAAAAAATGGAGAAAACTGGGAAAAATGGAGGAAAATTGGGAAAAACAGGGAAAAAATGGGAAAATAACTGAGGAAAACCGGGAAAAAACCTGGGGAAATGGGGAAAAAACTGGGAAAAATTGGGAAAAATTGGGAAAAACTGGGGGGGGAAACTGGGAAAAATGGGAAAAAATTGGGAGAAAATGGAAAAATTGGGAAATCCTTGGAAAACTGGGGGGGGGGAACTGGGAAAAATTGGGGAAAATGGGAAAAATTTGGGGGGGGGAAGGGATTTGGGAAGGGAAAAGTGGGAAAAAACTGGGAAAAATTGGGAATTACCATGGAAATTTGGGAAATACCCCAGAATTTTAGGAATTACCCCCATAAATTTGGGAATTAGCCTGGAAATTTGGGAATTATCCCTGGAAATGTGGGAATTACGCTGGGGAATTTGGGAATTACCGCCAGAAATTTGGGAAGAACCCCTGGGAATTTGGGAATGACCCCCAAAATTTGGGAATGACCCCCAGAAATTTGGGAATGGGGTCTGGAAATTTGGGAATTACCCCTGGTAATTTGGGAATGGGGTCTGGAAATTTGGGAATTACCCCCGGAAATTTGAGACTTACACCTGAAAATTTGGGAATTACCACAGGAAATTTGGGAATTACCCCCGGAAAATTGGGAATTATCCCCAGAAATTTGGGAATTACCACTAAAATTTGGGATTTACCCCCAGAAATTTGGGATTTACCCCCAGAAATTTGGGAATTACCCCCAGAAATGTGGGAATTTTGCTGGAAATGTGGGAATTTCGCTGGAAATGTGGGAATTTCGCTGGAAATGTGGGAATTTCGCGGGATGGAAATGTGGGAATTTCGCTGGAAATGTGGGAATTTTGCTGGAATTGTGGGAATTTCTCTGGAAATGTGGGAATTTGGCTGGAAATGTGGGAATTTTGCGGGAATGGGGCGTTACCTTGTTGACGACCTTCTGCTGCTGCGCGTGCTTCTGGCGCAGGGCGGCCACCTCCCGCCACAGAGCCTCGTTCTCCCTGCCGACACAATTCCAGGGAAAAACGGGAGAAATTCCACGGGAAAACAGGAAGAAATTCCGTCAGGAACGGGGAAATGCCATGGAAAACGGGGGGAAAATTCCATGGGAAAAGAGGGAGAAATTCCGTCAGGAACGGGGAAATGCCATGGGAACACAGGGGGAAAATTCCATGGAAAACAGGGGAAAATGCCATGGGAAAACCAGGAGAAATTCCGTCAGGAACGGGGAAGTTCCATGGGAAACGGGGGGAAAATTCCATGGAAAAACGGGGGGGAAATTCCATCAGGAACAGGGAAATGCCATGGGAACAGGGGGGAAAATTCCGTCAGGAACGGGGGAAATTCCATGGGGAAACGGGGGAAAAATGCCACGGGAAAACAGGGAGAAATTCCATCAGGAACGGGGGAAATTCCATGGGAAAACGGGGGGAAAATGCCACGGGAAAACAGGGAGAAATTCCGTCAGGAACGGGGAAATTCCATGGGAAACGGGGGGAAAATTCCGTCAGGAACGGGGAAATTCCATGGGGAAACAGGGGGAAAATTCCATGGGAAAATGGGAGAAATTCCTTCAGGAACGGGGGAAATGCCATGGGAAACGGGGGGAAAATTCCATGGAAAACGGGGAGAAATTCCATGGAAAAACGGGAGAAATTCCGTCAGGAACGGGGAAATGCCATGGGAACACAGGGGGAAAATTCCATGGGAAAACAGGGGAAAATGCCATGGGAAAACCAGGAGAAATTCCGTCAGGAACGGGGAAGTTCCATGGGAAAACAGGGGGAAAATGCCATGGAAAAACGGGGGGGAAATTCCCTCAGGAACGGGGAAAATTCCATGGAAAACGGGGGGAAAATTCCGTCAGGAACGGGGGAGAAATCCCGTCAGGAACGGGGAAATGCCATGGAAAAATGGGAGAAATTCCATTAAAAACAGGGAGAAATTCCATGGAAAAATGGGGAGAAATTCCGTCAGGAACGGGGGAGAAATTCCATGGAAAAATGGGGGAAAATTCCGTCATAAATGGGGGGAAATTCCATGGAAAATGGGGAGAAATTCCATGGAAAATGGGGGAGAAATTCCAGGAAAACAGGGGAGAAATTCCATGAGAAACAGGGGAGAAATTCCATGAGAAATGGGGGAGGAATTCTATGGAAAACAGGGGAGAAATTCCTTGGAAAACAGGGAGAAATTCCTTGGAAAATGGGGAGAAATTCCATGGAAAATGGGGAGGAATTCCATGAGAAACGAGGGAGAAATTCCATGGAAAACGGGGGAGAAATTCCGGGAAAACAGGGAGAAACCCCATGAAAAATGGGGAGGAATTCCATCAATATCCCCAATTCCTGGATTTATTCCCGGATTTAATCCTGGATTTTATCCCCAATTCCTGGATTTTTCCCAGGATTTATTCCCGGAATTTTTCCGTACCGTTTCACGTTGAGCAGCCGCGAGTCCAGGCTGTGCTGCCGTTCCCACATTCCACCCCCATTCCCTGGGGGTTTATTCCCGGATTTTTTCCCAGATTTTATCCTGGATTTTTTCCCAGATTTCATCCCCGATTCCCGGATTAATTCCCGGATTTTTCCCGGATTTTATTCCCAGATTTCCCTCACCGTTTCATGTTGAGCAGCCGGGAGTCCAGGCTGTGCTGCCATTTCCCCATCCCATCCCCACATTCCATGCCCCATTCCCTGGGGGTTTATTCCCGGATTTTTTCCCAGATTTTATCCCGGATTTTCCCGGATTTTTTCCCGGATTTTTCCCAGATTTTCCCCGGATTCCCCTCACCGTTTCATGTTGAGCAGCCGGGAGTCCAGGCTGTGCTGCCATTCCCACATTCCATCCCCACATCCCATTCCCCATTCCCTGGGGGTTTATTCCCGGATTAATTCCCGGATTTTCCCGGATTTTTCCCGGATTTTATTCCCAGATTCCCCTCACCGTTTCATGTTGAGCAGCCGCGAGTCCAGGCTGTGCTGCCGTTCCCACATCCCATTCCCCATTCCATGCCCCATTCCCTGGGGGTTTATTCCCAGATTTTTTCCCGGATTTTCCTGGATTAATTCCCGGATTTTTCTGGGATTTATCCCGGATTTCCCTCACCGTTTCACGTTGAGCAGCCGCGAGTCCAGGCTGTGCTGCCGTTCCCCCATTCCATCCCCACATTCCATTCCCCATTCCCTGGCTGTTTATTCCCAGATTTTATCCTGGATTTTCCCAGATTTTTTCCCGGATTTTCCGGGATTTTTCCCGGATTTTATTCCGGGATTCCCCTCACCGTTTCATGGTGAGCAGCCGGGAGTCGAGGCTGTGCTGCCATTTCCCCATTCCATTCCCTGGCTGTTTATTCCCAGATTTTTTCCCGGATTTTATCCCGGATTTTCCCGGATTTCATTCCCGGATTCCCCTCACCGTTTCATGGTGAGCAGCCGGGAGTCCAGGCTGTGCTGCCATTTCCCCATTCCATGCCCCATTCCCTGGCTGTTTATTCCCAGATTTTTTCCCGGATTTTATCCCGGATTTTCCCGGATTTTTTCCCAGATTTTCCGGGATTTTTCCCGGATTTCATTCCCGGATTCCCCTCACCGTTTCATGGTGAGCAGCCGCGAGTCCAGGCTCTCCTGCCGGCCGCGCATGGCGTGCATGTCGGCCAGGAGCCGCGCCACGCTGTCCTGCCGCAGCCGCGCCTCCTCCGGCCGCAGCGGCGGCACCTGCAACGGGAAAAAACGGGAAAAAAAACGGGAAAATCGGGAATTCCACACCCGCGAAACACCCCACAACTTTGCGCCATTCTTGGGGATTTTTTTCCGATTTTTTTTCGGATTTTTTCCAATTTTTTCTGATTTTTTTCCTATTTTTTTCCGATTTTTTAATCAAGGTTTTTGGGATTTTTTGGGGGATTTTTTCCCAATTTTTCGGATTTTTCTCAAACGTTTTCAGGGTTTTTTTTGGATTTTTAGGGATTTTTAGGGATTTGTAAAGAATTGTTGGGGGTTTATTTGGAATTGTTTTGGGGATATTTTTGGGGGGTTTGGGCTGTCCTGCCGCAGCCGCGCCTCCTCCGGCCTCAGCGGCGGCACCTGGAGCGGGAAAAAAACGGGAAAGAAAACGGGAAAATCGGGAAAAACGGGAATTCCACACCCGCGAAACACGCCACAACTTTGCGCCATTCTTGGGGATTTTTTTCCGATTTTTTTCGGATTTTTTCCGATTTTTTCCGATTTTTTTTCTATTTTTTTCCGATTTTTTAATCAAGGTTTCTGGGATTTTTTGGGGGATTTTTTCCCAATTTTTTGGATTTTTCTCAAACGTTTTCAGGGGTTTTTTTTGAGGTGTTTTAGGGATTTTTAGAGAATTGTTGGGGGTTTATTTGGAATTGTTTTGGGGATATTTTTGGGGGGTTTGGGCTGTCCTGCCGCAGCCGCGCCTCCTCCGGCCGCAGCGACGGCACCGAAAACGGGGAAAAAAATGGGAAAAACAGGAAAAACAGGAAAAATCGGGAAAAACAGAAAATCCAGATCTAGGAAACACTCGGGAATTTTGGGGATTTTTTTTCCAAAATTTTTTTTTTATTTTTTCCAATTTTTTTCTGCTTTTTTTTCTGGTTTTTAATCAACGTTTCTGGGATTTTTTTTGCCAATTTTTCTCAAACCATTTTTCCCATTTCTGGGGAATTTTTGGGGATTTTTTAAAATACTTTTTTATAATTTTGGGGGGATTTTTTTGGGTGATTTTTACAAATCCATTTTTACCATTCCTGAGAAATTTTTCGTGATATTTTGGGGGAATTTTTTCATGGATTTTTTTATACTTTTCTATAATTTTGGGGCGGATTTTTTTGGGGGTTTTTTTTTACAGAATAATCTCGATTTTTCCCGATTTTTGGGGGGATTTTTTTGCCGATTTTTCTCAAACCATTTTTCCCATTTCTGGGGAATTTTTTTTGGGTGTTTTTTGCGAATTTTTTGGGGGGATTTTTTTTTAGTTTTTTAACAGAATAATTCTGATTTTTTTCCGATTTTTGGGGGATTTTTTTTTTGGTTTTTTTACAGAATAATTCCGATTTTTTCCAGATTTTTTCGGGGATTTTTTTGCTGAATTTCCCGATTTTTTAGGGATTGTTTTGCCCATTTTCCCCGAGCCGTTTTTCCCAAATTCGGGCGTTTTTTGGGTTTATTTCCGGGGATTTTGGGCGCACTGACGCCGGTGACTTTGCGTTTGATGTTCTCCAGGAGCCGCTCCTGGAAGGATTTGTACAAACCCAATTCTGGTGATTTTTTAAGGGAATTTTTGCTGATTTTCCCCAAACCGTTTTTCCCAATTTGGGGCATTTTTTGGGGTGATTTTGGGGGATTTTGGGCGCACTGACGCCGGTGACTTTGCGTTTGATGTTCTCCAGGAGCCGCTCCTGGAAGGATTTGTACAAACCCAATTCTGGTGATTTTTTAAGGGAATTTTTGCCCATTTTCCCCGAGCCGTTTTTCCCAATTTGGGGCGTTTTTTGGGGTGATTTTGGGGGATTTTGGGCGCACTGACGCTGGTGACTTTGCGTTTGATGTTCTCCAGGAGCCGCTCCTGGCCGCGCAGGAAGAACGGGTGCTGGAACTCGGTGTCGTCCTTCTCCGGCTTCACCAGCCCGCCCTGCTCCAGGTGCAGAACCTTCCGGAATCCGTCTGGAATGGGGCGAAAAACGGGAAAAATGGGAAAAATGGGAATTATGGGGAAAAAACGGGGAAAAAATGGGGAAAAACGGCGAAAAAATGGGGAAAAATGGGAATAAAAAGGGTAAAAACGGGATTGTGGCAGCAGCCCGCCCTGCTCCAGGTGCAGAACCTTCCGGAATCCGTCTGGAATGGGGCGAAAAACGGGAAAAATGGGAAAAATGGGAAAAAACGGGAATTATGGGGAAAAAACGGGGAAAAAACGGGGAAAAATGGGAATAAAAAGGGAATAAAAAGGGTAAAAACGGGATTGTGGCAGCAGCCCGCCCTGCTCCAGGTGCAGAACCTTCCGGAATCCGTCTGGAATGGGGCGAAAAACGGGAAAAATGGGAAAAACGGGAAAAAATGGGAATTATGGGGAAAAAACGGGGAAAAAATGGAGAAAAACGGGGAAAAATGGGATCATCCATGGGAAAATGGGATTGTGGCAGCAGCCCGCCCTGCTCCACGTGCAGAACCTTCCGGAATCCGTCTGGAATGGGGCGAAAAACGGGAAAAATGGGAAAAACGGGAAAAAACGGGAATTATGGGGAAAAAACGGGGAAAAAATGGAGAAAAATGGGAATAAAAAGGGTAAAAACGGGATTGTGGCAGCAGCCGCCCTGCTCCACGTGCAGAACCTTCCGGAATCCGTCTGGAAATGGGGCGAAAAACGGAAAATAAATGGGAATTATGGGGAAAAAACGGGGAAAAAACGGGGAAAAATGGGAATAAAAAGGGAATAAAAAGGGTAAAAACGGGATTGTGGCAGCAGCCCGCCCTGCTCCAGGTGCAGAACCTTCCGGAATCCGTCTGCAAATGGGGGAAAAATGGGAAAAACGGGAAAAAACGGGAATTTTGGGGAGAAAATGGGAAAAAATTTGGGAATAATGGTGAGAAATCCAGGAACTTCCAGGGGAAAATGGGAAATAAAAGGAGAAATTCGGGGAAAATGGGAAAAAAAATGGGGAAAAATCCCGGGAAACCGGGAAAAAAATCCCAGAATTTCCAGGGGAAAATTCCAGGAAAAAATGGGAAAAATCCTGGAATTTCCATGGAAAAATGGGAAAAAATGGGGAAAAATCTGGGGGAAAAATCTGGGGGAAAAATCTGGGGAAAATGGGAAAAAAATCCAGGAATAATGGGAAACAATGGGAAGCCGATTCCCAAAGCCCCAAAATCCTTCCAGGAACCCCAAAAATCCCAAAAAAATCCCCAAAAATCCCCTGGAAAAGCCCCAGAAGCCCCAAATTTCAGCCCAAAATTCCTGAATTTCCGGGAATTTTTGGGAATTTTGGGAATTCTCACTCACACATGTTGAGCTGCCTGACGAAGCCGATTCCCAAAGCCCCAAAATCCTTCCGGGAACCCCAAAAATCCCAAAAAAATCCCCAAAAATGCCCTGGGAAAGCCCCAGAAGCCCCAAATTTCAGCCCAGAATTCCGGAATTTCTGGGAATTTTTGGGAATTTGGGAATTTTGGGAATTGCCACTCACACATGTTGAGCTGCCTGACGAAGCTGGCCATGTTGCTGTGCTTGAAGTACTTGGGCAGAACCTCCTTGGAGAACTGGCCCTGGTCAAAGACGTGGAAGCTGCTCCCGCTCTGGGAAAAAAACACGGAAAATCGGGAATTCCTGGGGAACTTGGAATTGTTGGGATTTTTTAGGGAATTGTGGGGGATTTTGGGGCAATTTTGGGCGGTTTTGGGGACTTTTTTGAGGGGTTTTAAGGGATTTTTTGCATTTTTTTCGTATTTTCTGGGGGATTTTTTAAGGTATTTTTTGGGAATTTTTGGGGGTTTTGGTATATTTTTGACATTTTTCGGGAATTTTGGAGGAATTTTAAGGAAATTCTTGGGATTTTTGGGGATTTTGGGGATGTTTGGGAGAACCGGCCCTGGTCAAACATGGAAAATTGGGAATGAAATGGGAATTTTTGGGACTTTTGGGATATTTTTAAGGAATTTCTGGGGGATTTTTGGTAATTTTTGGGAATTTCTTGGGAATTTGGGGGGATTTTTTTAGGAATTTTTAAAGGAATTTTCTGGATTTTTAAATGGGATTTTTTTGTGGGAAAAATGGGATTTTTTTGCAGGAAAAATGGAATTTTTTTGCAGGAAAAATGGGATTTTCCCTGGGAAAAGCTGGAATTTTACAGGAAAATTGGGTTTTTAGCGGGAATAATGAGATTTTTCCCGGGAAAACCTGGATTTTCTGTGGGAATAATGGGATTATCCTGGGAAAAGTGGGATTTTTTGTCGGAAAAATGGATTTTTTTCCCAGGAAAAGTAGAATTTTTCCAGGAATAAGGGGATTTTCCTAGAATAACAGGATTTTCCCCAGGAATAATGGGATTTTCCATGGGGAAATGGGATTTTTTGTTGGTAAAGCTGAAATTTTATGGGAAAAATTGGATTTTTTGCAGGAATAACAGGATCTTCCCAAGAATAATGGGATTTTCCCGGGGAAAAGTGGGATTTTCTTCAAGAAAAATGGAATTTTTTGTGGGAAAAGTGGGATTTTCCAGGAAATAATGGGATTTTTCCCGGAAAAAATGGGAAAGTGGGATTTTCCCTGGGGAAAGAGGGATTTTACTCTGGTAAAGCTGGAGTTTTTCAAGGAAAAACTGGATTTTTCGCAGGAATAACGGGATTTTCCCAGGAATAATGGGATTTTCCCTGGGGAAAGTGGCATTTTATGTGGGAAAAGCTGGAATTTTATGGGAAAAATTGGATTTTTCGTGGGAATAACGGGATTTTCCCAGGAATAACTGGATTTTCCCTGGGGAAAGTGGGATTTTATGTGGGAAAAGCTGGAGATTTATGGGAAAAATTGGAATGTTCGCGGGAATAACGGCATTTTTCCAGGGGATAGGAGGATTTTTTGTGGGAATTACGTGATTTTTTGCGGGAATAAGGGGCTTTTCCCGGGAATAACGGAATTTTTCGCGGGAATAAGGGCCTTTTTCCCAGGAAAAGTGGGATTTTTCGTGGGACAAGTGGGATTTTCCCAGGAATAACGGAATTTTTCGCGGGAATAAGGGCCTTTTTCCCAGGAAAAGTGGGATTTTTCGTGGGACAAGTGGGATTTTCCCGGGAACAACGGGATGTTTCGCGGGAAGATGGGCCCATTCCGCGGGAAAAGCGGGAGTTTTTGGCGGGAAGGGGCGGTTTTCCCGCGGGAAGCGGCCGAGCGGCCCGCGGGCCCGGGCCGGGCCTCGGCGGGCGGCGCTCCCCGGGAGCGGCCCCGGGCGGCCGCGGGCTCTCACCGGGCTCCAGCAGATCAGCGCGTCCGTCTCGGGGTCCTCCACCAGCGTCCACAGCTTGCTCAGGAACGCGGGCACGTTGCTGGGCCCGGGGCCCGCCGCCGCCGCCGCCGCCGCCGCGCCCGGCCCCTCCATGGCCGCGGCGGGGCCGGAAGCGCTGGGGGAGGCCCCGCGGGGAAAGCCCCGGGCGCGGCGGCGCCGTTAAAGAGCGACGGGAGAGCCCCGGGCGGCGGCGGCGGCGGCGGCGGCGCGGGCGGGGGGCGGCATGGCGGCCGCCATCTTGGGGCGGGAGGGAACGGGGCGGGGCGGGGCTTGACGCGAGGACACGCCCCCTCTGACGTAGCCACGCCCATCGCTGTTACTGATAGGGCTTTGGGGCAAAGACACGCCCACTTGAGAGATAGCCACGCCCACTGCTGTGACTGATAGGGGCTCTGGCTCAAAGACACGCCCACTTGGGAGATAGCCACGCCCACTGCTGTGACTGATAGGGCCTTGAGGCAAAGACACGCCCACTTGGGAGATAGCCACGCCCACTGCTGTTACTGATAGGGGCTGTGGCGCAAAGACACGACCACTTGGGAAATAGCCACGCCCACTGCTGTGACTGATAGGGGCTTGAGGCAAAGACACGCCCACTTGAGAGATAGCCACGCCCACTGCTGTGACTGATAGGGGCTTGAGGCAAAGACACGCCCACTTGGGAGATAGCCACGCCCACTGCTGTTACTGATAGGGCTGTGGCGTAAAGACACGCCCACTTAGGAGATAGCCACGCCCACTGCTGTGACTGATAGGGGCTTTGGGGCAAAGACACGCCCACTTGAGAGATAGCCACGCCCACTGCTGTGACTGATAGGGCCTTGAGGCAAAGACACGCCCACTTGGGAGATAGCCACGCCCACTCCGTGTGACTGATAGGGGCTTTGGGGCAAAGACACGCCCACTTGCGAGATAGCCACGCCCACTGCTGTGACTGATAGGGCCTTGAGGCAAAGACACGCCCACTTGGGAGATAGCCACGCCCACTGCTGTGACTGATAGAGGGCTCTGGCTCAAAGACACGCCCACTTGGGAGATAGCCACGCCCACTGCTGTTACTGATAGGGCCTTGAGGCAAAGACACGCCCACTTGAGAGATGGCCACGCCCACTGCTGTGACTGATAGGGCCTTGAGGCAAAGACACGCCCACTTGAGAGATAGCCACGCCCACTGCGTGTGAGTGATAGGGGCTTTGGGGCAAAGACACGCCCACTTGGGAGATAGCCACGCCCACTGCTGTGACTGATAGGGCCTTGAGGCAAAGACACGCCCACTTGGGAGATAGCCACGCCCACTGCTGTGACTGATAGGGGCTGTGGCTCAAAGACACGCCCACTTGGGAGATAGCCACGCCCACTGCTGTTACTGATAGGGGCTATGGCTCAAAGACACGCCCACTTGGGAGATAGCCACGCCCACTGAGAGTTACTGATAGGTGCTGTGGTGCAAAGACACGCCCACTTTTGCGGTAGCCACGCCCATTTCATGTTAATGTAAAAAAGGGGGGGTTCGGGTCAAAGACACGCCCACTTGTGCGGTAGCCACGCCCACTAAGTGTTGCAGATAGGGGCCTTGGGGCAAAGACACGCCCCCTTTTTTGGTAGCCGTGCCCACTGCGATTTATAGAGAGGGGCTTTGCCACAGGGCACGCTCCCTTGTGCCGTAGCCACGCCTACTGCGTGTTACAGATGCAGAGCACCCCCTGTCTCACCTGCCCATACAGACACGCCCCCTCACCCCTGGCCCTGCCCTCGGGCCACTTTTGGCAATATTTGGGCGGGGCTCTCACAGGGTGACACCCCCTGTCTCACCTGCCCATAGAGACACGCCCCCTCACCCCTGGCCCTGCCCTTGGGCCATTTTTGGCAATATTTGGGCGGGGCTCTCACAGGGTGACACCCCCAAAGAGTGGACACGCCCCTGTGCGATCTGCCCCCGCCCTTCCCGCGTGGACACGCCCCTTTCCATTGAGACCACGCCCCTTTCCATTGAGACCACGCCCCTTTCAATTGAGACACGCCACTTTTCTCTTGAGACCACGCCCCTTTCCATTGAGACCACGCCCCTTTCCATTGAGACCACGCCCCTTTCCATTGAGACCGCGCCCCTTTCCATTGAGACCACGCCCTTTTCCGTTGAGACCACGCCCCTTTCCATTGAGACCACGCCCCTTTCCGTTGAGACCGCGCCCCTTTCCATTGAGACCACGCCCCTTTTCTCTTGAGACCGCGCCCCTTTCCATTGAGACCACGCCCCTTTCTACTGCCGGCCCGGCGCGAGGGGAACGCCCCCAGCCCGCGTGGCCACGCCCCCTTCCAGAGCCACGCCCCTCCCGGCCCTCACCCAGCCATCCGCGCGGCTGCCGCAGCGCGCATGCGCGGGCCCGGCGGGGCGGTCTCCTCCGCGCACGCGCGTTGCTTTCCCCATTTTCCCGCGCTGCCGCCCCCTTCCCGTTATTTCCCCCGTTCCCTTCTCCCGCTCCCATCGCCGCTTCCCGTTATCCCGTCCTGCCCAGCGGCGGCGCCCCCTGCTCCGGGAGCGGCGCGGGGCCGCGGCGAGGCGGAAGAGCGGCGGGAAGGGGCGTGGCCGTGCCTCTGAGCGGCGCACACGTGTTCGGCGGGGCCGCCAGCATGGAGCAGGTCCGGGGGTGACCGGGGAGGGGACACGGGGATGGGGACACACACGGGGGTGTCATGGCAACGGGCAGGGAGGGGACACACACGGCATTGCCGTGGCGGCGGGGCGGGGCTGGGCTGGGGTCTGTGAGGGGCAAATGGGGAAATTGGGAGGGGCTGGTGTTAGTGAGAGGGAAATGGGGAAATGGGGAGGGGTCCGGGCTGGTGTGAGTGAGGGGAAATGGGGAAATTGGGAGGGGCTGGTGTGAGTGAGGGGAAATGGGGAAATTGGGAGGGGTCCGGGCTGGTGTGAGTGAGGGGGAAATTGGGAGGGGTCCGGGCTGCTGTGAGTGAGGGGAAATGGGGAAATTGGGAGGGGCTGGTGTGAGTGAGAGGGAAATGGGGAAATTGGGAGGGGTCCGGGCTGGTGTGAGTGAGGGGTACCGGGAAATGGGAAAATAAATGCGGAGGGGTCCGGGCTGGGGTCCGTGAGGGGAAGCCGGCACAGAGAGGGGGTCTGGCCTTACCCCGAGGGGGAACTCGGCACTGAGGGCAGGTCTGGCCTCCTGAGAGAAAATTGGTCTTGTCTTCACTGGCGATAACGCGTAATATGTGCGGGTTTGGCACCATGAAGGGCAAGACCCGGCTCTGTCCCGGTGACAAGGGATGAGGAGATGCCGGCGGGGGGACCCAGCCTGGTGTGTGTGAGGGAATGGGGCACTGAGAGCTCTGGGAATGGCGGGTCCAGCCTGGTCTGTGTGAGGGAACCCGGCACTGAGAGCTCTGGGAATGGCGGGTCCAGCCTGGTCTGTGTGAGGGAACCCGGCACTGAGAGCTCTGGGAATGGCGGGTCCAGCCTGGTCTGTGTGAGGGAATGGGGCACTGAGAGCTCTGGGAATGGCGGGTCCAGCCTGGTCTGTGTGAGGGAACCCGGCACTGAGAGCTCTGGGAATGGCGGGTCCAGCCTGGTCTGTGTGAGGGAATGGGGCACTGAGAGCTCTGGGAATGGCGGGTCCAGCCTGGTCTGTGTGAGGGAATGGGGCACTGAGAGCTCTGGGAATGGCGGGTCCAGCCTGGTCTGTGTGAGGGAATGGGGCACTGAGAGCTCTGGGAATGGCGGGTCCAGCCTGGTCTGTGTGAGGGAATGGGGCACTGAGAGCTCTGGGAATGGCGGGTCCAGCCTGGTGTGTGTGAGGGAACCCGGCACTGAGAGCTCTGGGAATGGCGGGTCCAGCCTGGTCTGTGTGAGGGAACCCGGCACTGAGAGCTCTGGGAATGGCGGGTCCAGCCTGGTCTGTGTGAGTGAACCCGGCACTGAGAGCTCTGGGAATGGCGGGTCCAGCCTGGTCTCCATGAGGGAATGGGGCACTGAGAGCTCTGGGAATGGCGGGTCCAGCCTGGTCTCCATGAGGGAATGGGGCACTGAGAGCTCTGGGAATGGCGGGTCCAGCCTGGTCTGTGTGAGGGAATGGGGCACTGAGAGCTCTGGGAATGGCGGGTCCAGCCTGGTCTGTGTGAGGGAATGGGGCACTGAGAGCTCTGGGAATGGCGGGTCCAGCCTGGTGTGTGTGAGGGAATGGGGCACTGAGAGCTCTGGGAATGGCGGGTCCAGCCTGGTGTGTGTGAGGGAACCCGGCACTGAGAGCTCTGGGAATGGCGGGTCCAGCCTGGTCTCCATGAGGGAACCCGGCACTGAGAGCTCTGGGAATGGCGGGTCCAGCCTGGTCTGTGTGAGGGAACCCGGCACTGAGAGCTCTGGGAATGGCGGGTCCAGCCTGGTCTGTGTGAGGGAATGGGGCACTGAGAGCTCTGGGAATGGCGGGTCCAGCCTGGTCTCCATGAGGGAATGGGGCACTGAGAGCTCTGGGAATGGCGGGTCCAGCCTGGTCTGTGTGAGGGAACCCGGCACTGAGAGCTCTGGGAATGGCGGGTCCAGCCTGGTCTGTGTGAGGGAATGGGGCACTGAGAGCTCTGGGAATGGCGGGTCCAGCCTGGTCTGTGTGAGGGAATGGGGCACTGAGAGCTCTGGGAATGGCGGGTCCAGCCTGGTGTGTGTGAGGGAATGGGGCACTGAGAGCTCTGGGAATGGCGGGTCCAGCCTGGTCTGTGTGAGGGAATGGGGCACTGAGAGCTCTGGGAATGGCGGGTCCAGCCTGGTCTCCATGAGGGAATGGGGCACTGAGAGCTCTGGGAATGGCGGGTCCAGCCTGGTCTGTGTGAGGGAATGGGGCACTGAGAGCTCTGGGAATGGCGGGTCCAGCCTGGTCTGTGTGAGGGAATGGGGCACTGAGAGCTCTGGGAATGGCGGGTCCAGCCTGGTCTGTGTGAGGGAATGGGGCACTGAGAGCTCTGGGAATGGCGGGTCCAGCCTGGTGTGTGTGAGGGAACCCGGCACTGAGAGCTCT
This sequence comes from Lonchura striata, assembly GCF_046129695.1. Taxonomy (NCBI): domain Eukaryota; kingdom Metazoa; phylum Chordata; class Aves; order Passeriformes; family Estrildidae; genus Lonchura; species Lonchura striata. Next base: position 1,067,630 of record NC_134603.1, on the reverse strand, counting down.
GGGAATGGCGGGTCCAGCCTGGTCTGTGTGAGGGAACCCGGCACTGAGAGCTCTGGGAATGGCGGGTCCAGCCTGGTCTGTGTGAGGGAACCCGGCACTGAGAGCTCTGGGAATGGCGGGTCCAGCCTGGTCTGTGTGAGGGAACCCGGCACTGAGAGCTCTGGGAATGGCGGGTCCAGCCTGGTCTGTGTGAGGGAATGGGGCACTGAGAGCTCTGGGAATGGCGGGTCCAGCCTGGTCTGTGTGAGGGAATGGGGCACTGAGAGCTCTGGGAATGGCGGGTCCAGCCTGGTGTGTGTGAGGGAATGGGGCACTGAGAGCTCTGGGAATGGCGGGTCCAGCCTGGTCTGTGTGAGGGAATGGGGCACTGAGAGCTCTGGGAATGGCGGGTCCAGCCTGGTCTCCATGAGGGAATGGGGCACTGAGAGCTCTGGGAATGGCGGGTCCAGCCTGGTCTGTGTGAGGGAATGGGGCACTGAGAGCTCTGGGAATGGCGGGTCCAGCCTGGTCTGTGTGAGGGAATGGGGCACTGAGAGCTCTGGGAATGGCGGGTCCAGCCTGGTCTGTGTGAGGGAATGGGGCACTGAGAGCTCTGGGAATGGCGGGTCCAGCCTGGTCTGTGTGAGGGAATGGGGCACTGAGAGCTCTGGGAATGGCGGGTCCAGCCTGGTCTGTGTGAGGGAATGGGGCACTGAGAGCTCTGGGAATGGCGGGTCCAGCCTGGTCTGTGTGAGGGAATGGGGCACTGAGAGCTCTGGGAATGGCGGGTCCAGCCTGGATTCCATGAGGGAATGGGGCACTGAGAGCTCTGGGAATGGCGGGTCCAGCCTGGTCTGTGTGAGGGAACCCGGCACTGAGAGCTCTGGGAATGGCGGGTCCAGCCTGGTGTGTGTGAGGGAATGGGGCACTGAGAGCTCTGGGAATGGCGGGTCCAGCCTGGTCTGTGTGAGGGAACCCGGCACTGAGAGCTCTGGGAATGGCGGGTCCAGCCTGGTCTGTGTGAGGGAATGGGGCACTGAGAGCTCTGGGAATGGCGGGTCCAGCCTGGTCTGTGTGAGGGAATGGGGCACTGAGAGCTCTGGGAATGGCGGGTCCAGTCTGGTCTCTATGAGGGAACCCGGCACTGAGAGCTCTGGGAATGGCGGGTCCAGCCTGGTGTGTGTGAGGGAATGGGGCACTGAGAGCTCTGGGAATGGCGGGTCCAGCCTGGTCTGTGTGAGGGAACCCGGCACTGAGAGCTCTGGGAATGGCGGGTCCAGCCTGGTCTCCATGAGGGAACCCGGCACTGAGAGCTCTGGGAATGGCGGGTCCAGCCTGGTCTGTGTGAGGGAATGGGGCACTGAGAGCTCTGGGAATGGCGGGTCCAGCCTGGTCTGTGTGAGGGAATGGGGCACTGAGAGCTCTGGGAATGGCGGGTCCAGCCTGGTCTGTGTGAGGGAATGGGGCACTGAGAGCTCTGGGAATGGCGGGTCCAGCCTGGTCTGTGTGAGGGAATGGGGCACTGAGAGCTCTGGGAATGGCGGGTCCAGCCTGGTGTGTGTGAGGGAACCCGGCACTGAGAGCTCTGGGAATGGCGGGTCCAGCCTGGTCTGTGTGAGGGAACCCGGCACTGAGAGCTCTGGGAATGGCGGGTCCAGCCTGGTCTGTGTGAGGGAATGGGGCACTGAGAGCTCTGGGAATGGCGGGTCCAGCCTGGTGTGTGTGAGGGAACCCGGCACTGAGAGCTCTGGGAATGGCGGGTCCAGCCTGGTCTGTGTGAGGGAATGGGGCACTGAGAGCTCTGGGAATGGCGGGTCCAGCCTGGTCTGTGTGAGGGAATGGGGCACTGAGAGCTCTGGGAATGGCGGGTCCAGCCTGGTGTGTGTGAGGGAACCCGGCACTGAGAGCTCTGGGAATGGCGGGTCCAGCCTGGTCTGTGTGAGGGAACCCGGCACTGAGAGCTCTGGGAATGGCGGGTCCAGCCTGGTCTGTGTGAGGGAATGGGGCACTGAGAGCTCTGGGAATGGCGGGTCCAGCCTGGTGTGTGTGAGGGAATGGGGCACTGAGAGCTCTGGGAATGGCGGGTCCAGCCTGGTGTGTGTGAGGGAACCCGGCACTGAGAGCTCTGGGAATGGCGGGTCCAGCCTGGTGTGTGTGAGGGAACCCGGCACTGAGAGCTCTGGGAATGGCGGGTCCAGCCTGGATTCCATGAGGGAACCCGGCACTGAGAGCTCTGGGAATGGCGGGTCCAGCCTGGTCTGTGTGAGGGAACCCGGCACTGAGAGCTCTGGGAATGGCGGGTCCAGCCTGGTCTCCATGAGGGAATGGGGCACTGAGAGCTCTGGGAATGGCGGGTCCAGCCTGGTCTGTGTGAGGGAATGGGGCACTGAGAGCTCTGGGAATGGCGGGTCCAGCCTGGTCTCCATGAGGGAACCCGGCACTGAGAGCTCTGGGAATGGCGGGTCCAGCCTGGTCTGTGTGAGGGAACCCGGCACTGAGAGCTCTGGGAATGGCGGGTCCAGCCTGGTCTGTGTGAGGGAACCCGGCACTGAGAGCTCTGGGAATGGCGGGTCCAGCGTGGTCTGTGTGAGGGAACCCGGCACTGAGAGCTCTGGGAATGGCGGGTCCAGCCTGGTCTGTGTGAGGGAATGGGGCACTGAGAGCTCTGGGAATGGCGGGTCCAGCCTGGTCTGTGTGAGGGAATGGGGCACTGAGAGCTCTGGGAATGGCGGGTCCAGCCTGGTCTGTGTGAGGGAACCCGGCACTGAGAGCTCTGGGAATGGCGGGTCCAGCCTGGTCTCCATGGGGATTTTTGGCTTTCTCCTGAGGGGGAATGCAGCACTGAGGGGTATTTGGGCTTGTTCTGAGGGTAGACCCAGAAATTTGGGGGTCCGGTTTGGTTCTGAGGTGTGACCCAGTAACTGGGGGTGGGTCCAGTTTGGTTCTGAGGGGTTCTTTCTATTCTTTCTGTGTCCCCCCGTTTCCCCCCCATTTCCCCTGGGGGTGCCTAATGTTCCCCCTTTTTTCCCCCCGTGTCCCCTGGGTGTCCCCAATGTTCTCTGGGTGTCCTCAATGTCCCCTGTGACCCTTGGGTGTCCCCAATGTCCCCCGGGTTTCCCTGTGACCCCTGCGTTTCCCCCGTGACCCCTGGGTGTCCCCAATGTCCCTTGTTACCCCTGGGTGTCCCTGTGACCCGTGGGTGTCCCTGTGACCCCTGGGTGTCCCCCGTGACCCCTGGGTGTCCCCAATGTCCCTTGTTACCCCTGGGTGTCCCTGTGACCCGTGGGTGTCCCTGTGACCCCTGGGTGTCCCCCGTGACCCCTGGGTGTCCCCAATGTCCCTTGTTACCCCTGGGTGTCCCTGTGACCCGTGGGTGTCCCTGTGACCCCTGGGTGTCCCCCGTGACCCCTGGGTGTCCCCAATGTCCTTTGTGACCCGTGGGTGTCCCTGTGACCCCTGGGTGTCCTCAATGTCCCTTGTGACCCGTGGGTGTCCCTGTGACCCCTGGGTGTCCCCCGTGACCCCTGGGTGTACCCAATGTCCCTTGTGACCCCTGGGTGTCCCTGTGACCCCCAGGTGTCCCCAATTTCCATTGTGACCCCCGGGTGTCCCTGTGACCCCCGGGTGTCCCTGTGACCCCTGGGTGTCCCCCGTGACCCCTGGGTGTACCCAATGTCCCTTGTGACCCCTGGGTGTCCTCAATGTCCCCTGGGTGTCCCTGTGACCCCTGGGTGTCTCATGGGTGTCCCTGTGACCCCTGGGTGTCCCTGGGTGTCCCCGTGTCCCCCTGGGTGTCCCTGTGACCCCCGGGTGTCCCTGTGACCCCTGGGTGTCCCCTGGGTGTCCCTGTGTCCCCTGGGTGTCCCCTGGGTGTCCCTGTGTCCCCTGGGTGTCCCCGTGACCCCTGGGTGTCCCCGTGACCTCTGGGTGTCCCTGTGACCTCTGGGTGTCCCCTGGGTGTCCCCGTGTCCCCTGGGTGTCCCCTGTGTCCTCTGTGTGTCCCTGTGACCCCCGGGTGTCCCTGTGACCCCTGGGTGTCCCCTGGGTGTCCCCCAGGTGTCCCTGTGTCCCCTGGGTGTCCCTGGGTGTCCCTGTGTCCCCTGGGTGTCCCCGTGACCCCTGGGTGTCCCTGGGTGTCCCCGTGACCCCTGGGTGTCCCCGTGTCCCCCGGGGTCCCCTGGGTGTCCCCGTGTCCCCCTGGGTGTCCCCCGGGTGTCCCCGTGTCCCCCTGGATGTCCCCTGGGTGTCCCTGTGTCCCCTGGGTGTCCCTGGGTGTCCCCGTGACCCCTGGGTGTCCCTGGGTGTCCCCGGGTGTCCCCGTGACCCCTGGGTGCTGTCCCTCGCAGCCCAGCCCCTCGGGAGGCAGCCCGGAGCTCTCGGACAGCGAGCAGAGCGAGGAGAGCAGCGTGTATTCCGGCCTGGAAGATTCCGGAAGCGACAGCGAGTGCTCCGGGAATGGGGAGGAGGAGGAGGAGGAGGAGGAGGAGGAGGAGGAAGAAGCTCCCGGGAGCCCCTCGGGTCCCCAGGCACAGGTGAGGGCCTGACTGCGAGCCTGCCAAGGATTTGGGGGCTCCCATCCCGATCCTGCCAAGGGTTTGGGGCTCCCATCCCGATCCTGCCAAGGGTTTGGGGCTCCCATCCCGATCCTGCCTGGATTTGGGGCTCCCATCCCGATCCTGCCTGGGTTTGGGGCTCCCATCCCGATCCTGCCAAGGGTTTGGGGCTCCCATCCCGATCCTGCCTGGATTTGGGGCTCCCATCCCGATCCTGCCTGGATTTGGGGCTCCCATCCCGATCCTGCCAAGGGTTTGGGGCTCCCATCCCGATCCTGCCAAGGGTTTGGGGCTCCCATCCCGATCCTGCCAAGGGTTTGGGGCTCCCATCCCGATCCTGCCAAGGATTTGGGGCTCCCATCCCGATCCTGCCAAGGGTTTGGGGCTCCCATCCCGATCCTGCCAAGGATTTGGGGCTCCCATCCCGATCCTGCCAAGGGTTTGGGGCTCCCATCCTGATCCTGCCAAGGATTTGGGGCTCCCATCCCGATCCTGCCAAGGATTTGGGGCTCCCATCCCGATCCTGCCAAGGATTTGGGGCTCCCATCCCGATCCTGCCTGGATTTGGGGCTCCCATCCCGATCCTGCCAAGGATTTGGGGCTCCCATCCCGATCCTGCCTGGATTTGGGGCTCCCATCCCGATCCTGCCTGGGTTTGGGGGCTCCTGGATTTGGGGGTTCTGGATTTGGGGGATTCCTGGATTTGGGGGCTCCCATCCCCTTCCTGTCCTGAATTTGGGGCTCCTGGATTTGGGGGCTCCTGAATTTGGGGGGTTGCTGGATTTGGGGGCTCCCATCCCGATCCTGCCTGGATTTGGGGCTCCCATCCCGATCCTGCCTGGGTTTGGGGGGTTCCTGGATTTCGGGGCTCCCATCCTGATCCTGCCTGGATTTGGGGGCTCCCATCCCGATCCTGCCAAGGATTTGGGGGCTCCCATCCCGATCCTGCCTGGATTTGGGGGCTCCTGGATTTGGGGGTTCTGGATTTGGGGGCTCCCGTCCCGATCCTGCCTGGATTTGGGGCTCCCATCCCGATCCTGCCTGGGTTTGGGGGCTCCTGGATTTGGGGGGCTCCTGGATTTGGGGGGCTCCTGGATTTGGGGAGTTCCTGGATTTGGGGCTCCCATCCCGATCCTGCCTGGATTTGGGGGATTCCTGGATTTGGGGGGCTCCTGTATTTGGGGGCTCCTGAATTTGGGGCTCCTGTATTTGGGGGGATCCTGGATTTGGGGGCTCCTGAATTTGGGGCTCCTGGATTTGGGGACTCCTGGATTTGGGGGGCTCCTGGATTTGGGTGTTCCTGGATTTGGGTGTTCCTGGATTTGGGGCTGGAAAACTGGGATTGAGGCTGGAAAACCAGGATTGACGATGGAATGTTGGGATTTTGGGATGGAATTCCCAGAGAATCCTGCACTTTCCTTGGACATCAGGAGCTGCCCCGTGGGAATGGGATCATCCCGGAGATCCCTTCCATCCCAAAGCATTCCAGAACTCCAGGATTTTCCCATTCCATTCCCTGTCTCCAGTTCAATCCCAGTTTTCACTTTTCCTGCTGCTTCTCCCAGCCAGAGCTCCCAAACTTTTCCAGGGCTGTTCCCAGACTTTTCCAGGGCTGTTCCCAAACTTTTCCAGGGCTGTTCCCAAACTTTTCCAGGGCTGTTCCCAGAGCTCCCAGTTTTTCCAAGGCTGCTCCCACAGCGCTCCAGGGGTACTCGGGGGTTTCTGTGGAAAAGCAGGGTTTTATGGGAAAAACTGGGATGGACTGGGAAAAAATGGGATGGACTGGGATGGGACTGGGATGGACTGGGATGGGATTGGGACAGACCGGGATGGACTGGGACAGACCGGGACGGACCGGGACGGACCGGGACGGACCGGGACGGACCGGGACGGACCGGGACAGACCGGGACAGACCGGGACGGACCGGGACGGACCGGGACAGACCGGGACAGACCGGGACAGACTGGGACGGACCGGGACGGACCGGGACGGACCGGGACAGACCGGGACGGACTGGGATGGACTGGGACAGACTGGGATGGACCGGGACAGACTGGGACGGACCGGGACGGACCGGGACAGACTGGGATGGACTGGGACAGACTGGGATGGACCGGGACAGACTGGGATGGACCGGGACAGACTGGGACGGACCGGGACGGACCGGGACAGACTGGGACAGACTGGGACAGACTGGGATGGACCGGGACAGACTGGGACGGACCGGGACGGACCGGGATGGACTAGGACAGGCCAGGACGGACTGGGACAGACCGGGACGGACCGGGTCACACCGTAACACCGGGATTTCCCGTTTCCCGTCTCCGGGATTTTCCGTCTCCGGGATTTCCCGTCTCCGGGATTTTCTGTCTCCGGCGGCGCGGGGGCAGCCGGGGAAGGTGAAACCCAAGCCCGGCCGCATCCCAGCGCCAGAAACCTGGGAAAAGATTTATCCCGGATCCCCGCGGAGCGTCCCGGCCTCAGAGCCGCCTTTGTTTTCCCGGTAATCCCATCCCCGCTCCGGGATCCCGATCCCGCCCGGCCCGGAGCCGGGAGCTGGCCGAGCTGCTTTTCCAATCATTCCTGAATCCCGATCCCGCTTTTCCTGTCATTCCTGAATCCCGATCCCGCTTTTCCTGTCATTCCTGACTCCCGATCCCGCTTTTCCTGTCATTCCCTGAATCCTGATCCCGCTTTTCCTGTCATTCCTGAATCCCGATCCCGCTTTTCCTGTCATTCCCTGAATCCTGATCCCGCTTTTCCAATCATTCCTGGATCCCGATCCCGCTTTTCCAATCATTCCTGGATCCTGATCCCGCTTTTCCAATCATTCCTGAATCCCGATCCCGCTTTTCCAATCATTCCCTGAATCCCGACCCCGCTTTTCCTGTCATTCCTGAATCCCGATCCCGCTTTTCCTGTCATTCCTGAATCCCGATCCCGCTTTTCCTGTCATTCCCTGAATCCCGATCCCGCTTTTCCTGTCATTCCCTGAATCCCGATCCCGCTTTTCCTGTCATTCCTGAATCCAAATCCCGCTTTTCCAATCATTCCTGAATCCCGATCCCGCTTTTCCTGCCATTCCCTGAATCCCAATCCCGCTTTTCCTGTCATTCCCTGAATCCCGATCCCGCTTTTCCTGTCATTCCCTGAATCCTGATCCCGCTTTTCCTGTCATTCCCTGGATCCCGATCCCGCTTTTCCTGTCATTCCCTGGATCCCGATCCCGCTTTTCCTGTCATTCCCTGAATCCCGATCCCGCTTTTCCTGTCATTCCCTGGATCCTGATCCCGCTTTTCCTGTCATTCCTGAATCCTGATCCCGCTTTTCCTGCCATTCCCTGGATCCCGACCCTGCTTTTCCTGTCATTCCCTGGATCCCGATCCCGCTTTTCCTGCCATTCCCTGGATCCCGATCCCGCTTTTCCTGTCATTCCCTGAATCCCGATCCCGCTTTTCCTGCCATTCCCTGGATCCCGATCCCGCTTTTCCTGTCATTCCCTGGATCCCGATCCCGCTTTTCCTGTCATTCCCTGAATCCCGATCCCGCTTTTCCTGCCATTCCCTGGATCCCGATCCCGCTTTTCCTGTCATTCCCTGGATCCTGATCCCGCTTTTCCAATCATTCCTGAATCCCGATCCCGCTTTTCCTGTCATTCCTGAATCCAAATCCCACTTTTCCTGTCATTCCCTGGATCCCGATCCCGGTTTTCCTGCCATTCCCTGAATCCCGATCCCGCTTTTCCTGTCATTCCCTGAATCCTGATCCCGCTTTTCCAATCATTCCTGGATCCCGATCCCGCTTTTCCTGTCATTCCCTGAATCCTGATTGCAATTTTCCAATCATTCCTGAATCCCGATCCCGCTTTTCCTGTCATTCCCTGAATCCCGATCCCGCTTTTCCAATCATTCCTGAATCCCGATCCCGCTTTTCCTGTCATTCCCTGAATCCTGATCCCGCTTTTCCTGTCATTCCCTGGATCCCGATCCCGCTTTTCCTGTCATTCCCTGAATCCCGATCCCGCTTTTCCAATCATTCCTGGATCCCGATCCCGCTTTTCCAATCATTCCTGAATCCCAATCCCGCTTTTCCTGTCATTCCCTGAATCCCGATCCCGCTTTTCCAATCATTCCTGAATCCCAATCCCGTTTTCCTGTCATTCCCTGGATCCCGACCCTGATCCCACTTTTCCAGTCGTTCCTCAATCCCGACCCCGATTCCACTCCAAGGGGGCTCCTGGACAGGGGAAAATCGGTTTTCCAGGGGAAAAGCTTTTCCAGGGAAACTTGTGAGCATTCCCAGAGCCCCTTTAGCAGCAGGATCAGGTTATCCCACAGAAATCTGGGAATCTGGGAATTCTGGGCAGCTGGAGCTGCTCTGGGAGAGACTGGGACGAACTGGGGAGTGCTGGATGAGCCTGATCCCGCCAGGAATTCTCATCCCAGAGATCTCTGGATCCAGGTTTTCCAGACAGGGATAGAAGGGATCCAGAATTCCTTCGGAACTCAGATGAGCTGGGAAGGAGTTCCAGGCTTTTCCCTGGGAATTCCCGACTGCTTTGGGTGGGAAGTGATCTCTGGGATGATCCCGTTCCCATGGGGCAGCTCCCGCTATCCCGGGATGTTCCAGGGATCCTGGGGCAGCCCTGGATTCTCCGGGAATTCCATCCCAAAATCCCAACGTTCCGTGGGGAGCCATTCCCTGTTTCCCTCCTGCATCCCAAACCCCTCTCCAGCTCTCCCAGAAAAACCCTGGAAAAGGCTCTGGAATTCTCCTGGAATTCCCAGCTCCGCGTGCGCATTCCCAGCTCATTCCCAAACCCCTCTGCTGTCGGATCCGGAGTCCAGCTGGGATCTGAGCCAGGCAGAATTCCCACTTTTCCCTGGCATTCCACACCCCTTTTCCATGGATCCGTGTCCGTGCCGCTTCCTGGCCCCTCATCCCGTGGCATTTCCCACTCCCATCCCAACCCTGCCCTTCCAGGCTGGGATTAACGAGCTCCTTTCCTTCCCCGGGACACAAAATTCCGGGAATTTCGGGATGGGGTCTTGCTGAGCTGCTTCTTCCCGATTTTCCCAGGCTCCCGGGAAGAGGAAAACCTTGGAAGACGATTCCCCCTTGGAAGGGAAGCAGGATCTGGTCGTCCACGATGAGTACGAGGAAGACAGCTCGGATGAGGAGGTAGGATCCCACGGAATTCGTGGAATTTTGTCCTGGATTTGAGATGGAAGTGACGGATTTGGTGTCCGGGGAAAACTGATGGACTTGGGAATGGCTTCAGGTTGGAATTTTTGGGAATGTTACCCTGGAAAGGGCTGGAATTGTGGGCTGGAATCTCCATTCCCAGCTGGAATTCCCATCCCTGTGGATGTGGCCAGGCAGGAATTGCCATTCCCGGCTGGAATTCTGGGATGGGATCCCCATTCCCGGCTGGAATTCCGGGCTGGAATCCCCATTCCCGGCTGGAATTCCGGGCTGGAATCCCCATTCCCAGGATTTCCATTCCTGTGGATGTGGCCAGGCTGGGATCCCCATTCCCGGCTGGAATTCTGGGATGGGATCCCCATTCCTGGCTGGAATTCTGGGATGGGATCCCCATTCCCGGCTGGAATTCTGGGATGGGATCCCCATTCCCGGCTGGAATTCCGGGCTGGAATCCCCATTCCCAGCTGGAATTCTGGGATGGGATCCCCATTCCCGGCTGGAATTCCAGGATGGGATCCCCATTCCCGGCTGGAATTCCGGGCTGGAATCCCCATTCCCGGCTGGAATTCCGGGCTGGGATCCCCATTCCCGGCTGGAATTCCGGGCTGGAATCCCCATTCCCAGGATTTCCCATCCCTGTGGATGTGGCCAGGCTGGGATCCCCATTCCCGGCTGGAATTCCAGGCTGGGATCCCCATTCCCAGGATTTCCCATCCCTGTGGATGTGGCCAGGCTGGGATCCCCATTCCCAGCTGGAATTCTGGGATGGGATCCCCATTCCCGGCTGGAATTCCGGGCTGGGATCCCCATTCCCAGGATTTCCCATCCCTGCGGATGTGGCCAGGCTGGGATCCCCATTCCCGGCTGGAATTCTGGGATGGAATCCCCATTCCCAGGATTTCCATCCCTGCGGATGTGGGATGGGGACAGGGCCGGGTTGGCCTTTTCCAGGCTCTGCAATTCCCTGATTTCCGTCTCCGTGTCGGCTCGGTGGAGGGAGGGATTTTTGGGAATGCTGCGTATTCCGAGGCCCCTGCTCAGGAATTCCAGGAGCTCAGGCTTGGAAAACCTCGGGAAGAGCTCAGAATCCCGGGAACACCCGCAGGGCTCGGATATTCCCGGCAAAACCCGCGGCTCTTCCCGAATCCCTGCTCAATCCATTAGCGGCGCTGGCAATTCCCGGCGCTCCGGGGGCGGCCGGATCCCGGAATTCTCCTGGAAAGGCCCCGGGAGCCGCAGCCTGACCGGGACCAAACCTCGCAGAGGGGAAAATTCCGGAATTACGGCTGGAAAAACGGCCCGGGAAAGGCCGGGATGCACCGGGAATGGGAACGGGATCGGGATGGCGCCGCCGAATTCCGGGGGGATCCCAACAACTCCATGGGGGATTTTTCCAGAGGATCCTCCGGAGCCGAGGCCGCCCCCGGAGCGGGGTTTCTCCGGAATAACGATTTCGGGAATGTGTGGAAAAGCTCGGGAATGCATCCGGAGCTGCCAGTGGGGGGAGCGCTGATCCCGGCCCCGAGCCACTTCCAGAGCCTTTGTTCCCTCTTCCCAAAAAAACCCAAAACCCTGGCAGGGCTGGGAAAACGCCGGGATTCGGCTTTGGCGCTCCTTATCCCAAATTTTCGGGAATGGCTCCGTCCTATCCCGCTCCTAATTAATCCCTGAGCCCGTCCTAAGGAAAGTTTTCCGTGGATTTGGCCCTGCAAGCGCCGGGATTAACGCGGGGAGGGAATTTTGGGAGATGTGCTTGGATAAAGTGGGATCTGCTCAGGAAAATCCCACTTTTGTTCAGGCAGGAACATGTGAGTGGTTTTTCCTGGATTTCAGTAAAACGATGGAAATTTTGGGATATCAGAATCCTCAAAATCCTTTGGAGCTGAGGGAACGGCCTCAGGCAGTTTCTTGGAGTGGTTAGGTGGGATTTTTGGGAATGTTCCCCCTGGAAAAAGCTGTCCAGGGCTGGAATTCCCATTCCCAGCGGGATAAATCCCTGGGATTGTGGCACTCGGAGATGTTCCAGTGGGATCTTTGGGAATATTCCCCCTGGAAAAAGCTGTCCAGGGCTGGAATTCCCATCCCTGTGGATGTCAGACCGGGATCATGGGATGGGGCTGGAAAATCTGGATTTGCTGGAGCAGGTTCTGCCATCCCTGGGGGTTTCCCGGTGTCATTCCCTGTTTTCCGTGGCTCCGTCGGCACAAATTCCACCCGGGATCAGCCAGGATGCTCCCAAATTCCCCCAGGCCTGGCTTTTCCTTGGATTTCTGGGATTTCGGGAGGGAATTCCTGCCTGGGATGGAATTCCCAGAGAACATCCCTGGAGCATCCCGGCATAGGGGAGCTGCCCCACGGGAATGGGATCATCCCTAAAATCCTTTCCATCCCGAAGCCTGCCACGATTCCATGGATTTAGGGCTCCGTGGTTTGAGGATTCCGGTTAAATCCCGATTCCCGCAGCTCCTTCCAGCCCATCCCCGTTTGCTCAGCCGGATTTTCCGGGATTTGGGATCAATCCTGGAGCCGGCGGCCCTGCGGGAGGGGAAGATCCCCTGGGATCGGGAGGAGCTGGGATTGCTGGGAATGTGCAGCAGGAAAATGGGAATTCCAGGAGGTCCCCAGAGCCTTTTCCAGGGGTTTTTCTGGGAGAGCCGCAGAGGGGTTTGGGGTAAAGACTGGAGGGATGGGAAACAGGGAACGGATCCCGAGGGAATATTGGGATTTTGGGCTGGAATTCCTGGCTGTGGGGGTGCTGGGATGCAATTCCCGGAGGATCCCCGTGGTGGGGGGATATCGGGATCCGGGGGCCCATCCCGGAATTCCCGGTGTCCCGGGGCAGTCTGCGATTCCTCTGGAATTATCCCGGAGCTCTTTCCTCTGGAATTGCCCCGAGCTCTTTCCTCTGGAATTATCCCGGAGCTCTTTCCTCTGGAATTACCCCGGAGCTCTTTCCTCTGGAATTATCCCAGAGCTCTTTCCTCTGGAATTACCCCGAGCTCTTTCCTCTGGAATTGCCCCGGAGCTCTTTCCTCTGGAATTACCCGGGAGCTCTTTCCTCTGGAATTGCCCCGGAGCTCTTTCCTCTGGAATTACCCCGGAGCTCTTTCCTCTGGAATTACCCCCGAGCTCTTTCCTCTGGAATTACCCCGGAGCTCTTTCCTCTGGAATTGCCCCGGAGCTCTTTCCTCTGGAATTATCCCAGAGCTCTTTCCTCTGGAATTACCCCGGAGCTCTTTCCTCTGGAATTACCCCGGAGCTCTTTCCTCTGGAATTACCCGGGAGCTCTTTCCTCTGGAATTACCCCGGAGCTGTTTCCTCTGGAATTACCCGGGAGCTCTTTCCTCTGGAATTACCCCGGAGCTCTTTCCTCTGGAATTACCCGGAGCTCTTTCCTCTGGAATTACCCCCAAGCTCTTTCCTCTGGAATTACCCAGAGCTCTTTCCTCTGGAATTATCCCAGAGCTCTTTCCTCTGGAATTACCCCGGAGCTCTTTCCTCTGGAATTACCCAGAGCTCTTTCCTCTGGAATTACCCCCGAGCTCTTTCCTCTGGAATTACCCCGAGCTCTTTCCTCTGGAATTGCCCGGGAGCTCTTTCCTCTGGAATTATCCCAGAGCTCTTTCCTCTGGAATTACCCCGGAGCTCTTTCCTCTGGAATTACCCAGAGCTCTTTCCTCTGGAATTACCCCCGAGCTCTTTCCTCTGGAATTACCCCGAGCTCTTTCCTCTGGAATTGCCCGGGAGCTCTTTCCTCTGGAATTATCCCGGAGCTCTTTCCTCTGGAATTACCCGGGAGCTCTTTCCTCTGGAATTGCCCCGGAGCTCTTTCCTCTGGAATTATCCCGGAGCTCTTTCCTCTGGAATTACCCGGGAGCTCTTTCCTCTGGAATTACCCCGGAGCTCTTTCCTCTGGAATTACCCCGGAGCTCTTTCCTCTGGAATTACCCCGGAGCTCTTTCCTCTGGAATTACCCCGAGCTCTTTCCTCTGGAATTGCCCGGGAGCTCTTTCCTCTGGAATTATCCCGGAGCTCTTTCCTCTGGAATTACCCGGGAGCTCTTTCCTCTGGAATTGCCCCGGAGCTCTTTCCTCTGGAATTACCCCGGAGCTCTTTCCTCTGGAATTACCCAGAGCTCTTTCCTCTGGAATTACCCCCGAGCTCTTTCCTCTGGAATTACCCCGAGCTCTTTCCTCTGGAATTGCCCGGGAGCTCTTTCCTCTGGAATTACCCCGGAGCTCTTTCCTCTGGAATTACCCAGGAGCTCTTTCCTCTGGAATTACCCCGGAGCTCTTTCCTCTGGAATTACCCCGGAGCTCTTTCCTCTGGAATTACCCCGGAGCTCTTTCCTCTGGAATTACCCCGAGCTCTTTCCTCTGGAATTGCCCGGGAGCTCTTTCCTCTGGAATTACCCCGAGCTCTTTCCTCTGGAATTGCCCGGGAGCTCTTTCCTCTGGAATTATCCCGGAGCTCTTTCCTCTGGAATTACCCGGGAGCTCTTTCCTCTGGAATTGCCCCGGAGCTCTTTCCTCTGGAATTATCCCGGAGCTCTTTCCTCTGGAATTACCCGGGAGCTCTTTCCTCTGGAATTACCCCGGAGCTCTTTCCTCTGGAATTACCCCGGAGCTCTTTCCTCTGGAATTACCCCGGAGCTCTTTCCTCTGGAATTACCCCGAGCTCTTTCCTCTGGAATTGCCCGGGAGCTCTTTCCTCTGGAATTATCCCGGAGCTCTTTCCTCTGGAATTACCCGGGAGCTCTTTCCTCTGGAATTGCCCCGGAGCTCTTTCCTCTGGAATTATCCCGGAGCTCTTTCCTCTGGAATTACCCCGCACTCCGCACGGCTCCGTCCTGGCCGCGCTCCCGGGACACCGGGAGAGCCGCCGGCTCCCGGGGCTGGCACCGGATCTCTGGGGTGGGACGGAGCCGATCCCGGTTCTGTGGGAGCCGATCCCGGTTCTGTGGGAGCCGATCCCGGTTCTGTGGGAGCTGATCCCGGTTCTGTGGATGGGACAGAGCCGATCCCGGTTCTGTGGGAGCCGATCCCGGTTCTGTGGATGGGACAGAGCCGATCCCGGTTCTGTGGGAGCTGATCCCGGTTCTGTGGGAGCTGATCCCGGTTCTGTGGGAGCCGATCCCGGTTCTGTGGATGGGACAGAGCTGATCCCGGTTCTGTGGGAGCCGATCCCGGTTCTGTGGGAGCCGATCCCGGTTCTGTGGGAGCTGATCCCGGTTCTGTGGGAGCCGATCCCGGTTCTGTGGGAGCCGATCCCGGTTCTGTGGGAGCCGATCCCGGTTCCGTGGGAGCCGATCCCTGTTCTGTGGATGGGATGGAGCTGATCCCGGTTCTGTGGGAGCTGATCCCGGTTCTGTGGATGGAACGGAGCCGATCCCGGTTCTGTGGGAGCCGATCCCGGTTCTGTGGGAGCTGATCCCGGTTCTGTGGGAGCTGATCCCGGTTCTGTGGGAGCCGATCCCGGTTCTGTGGGAGCCGATCCCGGTTCTGTGGGAGCTGATCCCGGTTCTGTGGGAGCTGATCCCGGTTCTGTGGATGGGATGGAGCTGATCCCGGTTCTGTGGGAGCCGATCCCGGTTCTGTGGGAGCTGATCCCGGTTCTGTGGATGGGACAGAGCTGATCCCGGTTCTGTGGGAGCTGGTCCCGGTTCTGTGGGAGCTGATCCCGGTTCTGTGGATGGAACGGAGCCGATCCCGGGTCTGTGGGATGGTGCAGAGTTGATCCCCATTCTTTGGGATTGTTCAGAGCTCCTGGGGCTGGCCCAGATCCCAATCCCAGCTCCCTGAAATGGCAGATCCCAATCCCAGCTCCCTCAGGCTGGCACAGATCCCTGTCCTGGGCCCTGCTCTGACCCCACTCCCGGTGCCCTGGAATGGCCGGGATCCCAATCTCAGCTCCCGGGGCTGGCCCTGATCCCAGTCCCGGTCCCACTCCTGCTCTGACCCCACTCCCGATGCCCCAGGACTGGCCCAGATCCCGGTCCCGGCTCCCGGGACTGGCCCAGATCCCGGTCCCGGCTCCCGGACTGGCCCAGATCCCGATCCCGGCTCCCGGGGCTGGCCCTGATCCCGATCCCGGCTCCCGGGACTGGCCCAGATCCCGGTCCCGGCTCCCGGACTGGCCCTGATCCCGATCCCGGCTCCTGGGACTGGCCCTGATCCCAGCCCCAGTCCTGCTCCTGCTGTGACTCTGCTCCCGGTGTCCCAGGACTGGCCCAGATCCCAGTCCTGGCTCCCGGGGCTGGCCCAGATCCCAATCCCGGTGTCCCAGGACTGGCCTTGGTCCCGGTCCTGGTCCCGGTCCTGGTCTGACCCCGCTGCCGGTGTCCCAGGGCTGGCCCAGATCCCAATCCCGGCTCCTGGGGCTGGCCCTGGTTCCGATCCCGGCTCCCGGGGCTGGCCCAGATCCCAGTCCCGGTGTCCCAGGACTGGCCCTGGTCCCGGTCCCGGTGTCCCAGGACTGGTCCCGGTCCCGGCTCCCGGGGCTGGCCCAGATCCCGGTCCCGGTGTCCCAGGACTGGCCCCAATCCCGGCTCCCGGGGCTGGCCCAGATCCCAATCCCGGTGTCCCAGGACTGGCCCCAATCCCGGCTCCCGGGGCTGGCCCAGATCCCGGCTCCCGGGGCTGGCCCAGATCCCAATCCCGGTGTCCCAGGACTGGCCCAGATCCCAATCCCAGTGTCCCAGGACTGGCCCAGATCCCAATCCCGGTGTCCCGGTCCCGCTCCCGCTCTGACCCCGCCGCCGGTGCCGCGCTCGCTGCCGGCGCCGCGGCGGCATTCCCGGCCGGAGCGGAGATGGATGTGCCGGGGCTGCCGGCGGGAGGAAGCGGCCGGGGGCTCCGTTTCCTCCCGGAATGACAATTCCAGATGTCGGGCGAAGGGATGGATGGACGGATGAGGGCTCGGAGCTCCGAGGCCGTTCCCTCCTCCGCAGCCGCGCCGGCGGGAGGCTCCCGGCGGGATCGGGAGCTCCGCGGGCCGGGGCCGGGAGCCAGCGCGGCGGGAGCGCAGAATTCCTGGGCACGGAACGGGAATGTGCCGCTGGCAGCGCTTCCCGAGGCCTCCGGAGCGCGGCCGGAGGGGCCCCGCGCCGGCTGCCGGCCTGGCCTGGGATCCTTGGGAATGGGGCTGGGAATCACGGCGGAACCGGGATGGGGATGGGGGAAAATGGGGATGGGGGATTGGGAATGGGGAAAACAGGAATGGGGAAAACAGGAATGGGGGATTGGGGATGGGATTTGGGAATGGGAATGGGGAAAACAGGAATGGGGGATTGGGGATGGGATTTGGGAATGGGAATGGGGAAAACAGGAATGGGGGATTGGGGATGGGATTTGGGAATGGGAATGGGGAAAACAGGAATGGGGGATTGGGAATGGGGATGGGGGATTGGGGAAAATGGGGATGGGGGATTGGGAATGGGAATGGGGGATTGGGGATGGGGATGGGGGATTGGGAATGGGGATGGGGGATTGGGAATGGGGAAAACAGGAATGGGGAAAACAGGGATGGGGGATTGGGGATGGGAATGGGGGATTGGGGATGGGAATGGGGGATTGGGAATGGGAATGGGGGATTGGGAATGGGGATGGGGAAAACAGGAATGGGGGATTGGGAATGGGAATGAGAACAAGAATAGGGGATTGGGAACAGGGAATTGGGAATGGGAATGAGAACAGGAATGGGGGATTGGGAACAGGGAATTGGGAATGGGAATGAGAACAGAAATGGGGAATTGGGAATGAGGAATGGGGGAATGGGGAAAACAGGAATGGGGGATTGGGAATGGGAATGGGAATGGGGGATTGGGAATGGGAATGAGAACAGGAATGGGGGATTGGGAATGAGGAATGGGGGAATGGGGAAAACAGGAATGGGGGATTGGGGATGGGAATGGGGGGTTGGGATTAGGGTTGAGATTGCAAATGGGAATAGGAATGGAGATTGGGAATGGGAGCAGCTGGATTGGGGGATTGGGAATGGGGAATAGGAATAGGGATTGGGAATGGGAATGAGAACAGGAATAGGGAATTGGGGATGGGGGAATGAGAGATTGGGAATGGGGGAATGGGGAATAGGAATAGGGATTGGGAATGAGAATGAGAACAGGAATGGGGAATTGGGGATGGGAATGGGGGATTGGAAATGGGATTGAGAACAGGGATGGAGGATTGGGAATGGGAATGGGGGACTGGGAATGGGAATGAGAACAGGAACGGGGGATTGGGATTGGGAATGGGGAGCAGGGATGGGATAATGACAGGGAATTCATGGGTTTAGCTCCAAAACCAGGGAATGCTTTGGGAGGGAATGGCCGTGGTTGCCCAAATTCCAGCCCCAGTTCTCCCAGATTCCAGCCCCAGTTCTCCCAAATTCCAGCCCCACTTCTCCCAACTTCCAGCCCCAGTTCTCCCAGATTCCAGCCCCAGTTCTCCCAAATTCCAGCCCCAGTTCTCCCAAATTCCAGCCCCAGTTCTCCCAGATTCCAGCCCCAGTTCTCCCAGATTCCAGTCTCACTTCTCCCAGATTCCAGCCCCAGTTCTCCCAAATTCCAGCCCCAGTTCTCCCAAATTCCAGTCTCACTTCTCCCAGATTCCAGCCCCAGTTCTCCCAGATTCCAGCCCCACTTCTCCCAGATTCCAGCCCCAGTTCTCCCAACTTCCACCCTCAGTTTCCCACATTTCAACACTGGTTCTCCAAAATTCCAGCCCCATTTTTCCCTTCCCATTTTCCACCCCCATTTCCCATTTCCCATTTTCCATCCCCATTTCCCATTTTCCACCCCCATTTCCCCTTTCCCAGTTTCCACCCCCATTTCCCATTTCCCTTTCCCATTTCCCATTTCCCTTTCCCATTTCCCATTTTCCATCCCCATTCCCCATTCCCATCCCCATTTCCCATTTCTCATCCCCATTTCCCCTTTTCCACCCCCATTCCCCATTTCCCATTTCCCATTTCCCATCCCCATTTCCCATTTCCCATTTCCCACTTTCCATCCCCATTTCCCACTTTCCATCCCCATTTCCCACTTTCCATCCCCATTTCCCATTTCCCATTTCCCATTTCCCATTTCTCCGCTCCGGCCATTCCCACCCGGGTCAATCCCAACTTCCCCGCGATCCCGAGGATCCCCGGGGCCCATCCCGGTGGATTTTTGGGATGGGGGGTCTCAGAGTCCCCCTGCCACGCTTCCCTGGGGAATCCCACGGGAATTCCGGCGGCCTCAGCCCAATTCCCGCGGGATCCGGGGCCGTTCCCCATCCGCGCTCCGGGCGCGGCCGCATTTCGGGAGGAGCCGGGATCCGGCTTTCCAGGGCCGGGCCGTTATTCCCGTTATTCCCGTTATTCCCGTTATTCCCGTTATTCCCATTATTCCCGTTATTCCCGTTATTCCCATTATTCCCGTTATTCCCGTTATTCCCATTATTCCCATTATTCCCGTTATTCCCATTATTCCGTTATTCCGTTATTCCCATTATTCCCGTTATTCCCGTTATTCCCGTTATTCCCGTTATTCTCGTTATTCCCGTTATTCCCGTTATTCCCGTTATTCCCATTATTCCCGTTATTCCCCTTATTCCCGTTATTCCCATTATTCCCGTTATTCCCGTTATTCCCATTATTCCGTTATTCCCATTATTCCCGTTATTCCCGTTATTCCCGTTATTCCGTTATTCCCGTTATTCCTGTTATTCCCGTTATTCCCATTATTCCCATTATTCCTTTATTCCCGTTATTCCCGTTATTCCCGTTATTCCCATTATTCCCGTTATTCCCGTTATTCCCGTTATTCCCGTTATTCCCGTTATTCCGTTATTCCCGTTATTCCCATTATTCCGTTATTCCCGTTATTCCCGTTATTCCCATTATTCCCATTATTCCCGTTATTCCGTTATTCCCGTTATTCCGTTATTCCCGTTATTCCCGTTATTCCCATTATTCCGTTATTCCCGTTATTCCCGTTATTCCCGTTATTCCCATTATTCCCGTTATTCCCATTATTCCCATTATTCCCGTTATTCCGTTATTCCGTTATTCCCGTTATTCCCGTTATTCCCATTATTCCCGTTATTCCCGTTATTCCCGTTATTCCCGTTATTCCCGTTATTCCCATTATTCCCGTTATTCCCGTTATTCTCGTTATTCCCATTATTCCCGTTATTCCCGTTATTCCCGTTATTCCCATTATTCCCGTTATTCCCATTATTCCCATTATTCCCGTTATTCCCGTTATTCCCGTTATTCCCGTTATTCCCGTTACTCCCATTATTCCCGTTATTCCCGTTATTCCCGTTATTCCCGTTATTCCCGTTATTCCCGTTATTCCCGTTATTCCCGTTATTCCCGTTATTCCCGGCTTTTTCGGGATCGCATCCCGGCCTTGCCCGGCTTTTCCAGCCTCTCCCCCTTCGCTTCCCGGCCCCCGCCGCGCTTCCGACGGGTCCCATCCCGCTTTCCCAGCAAATCTCCTGCCCCAATCCACAAATTCCCTCCGAATATCCACAAATTCGCTCCAGATATCCACAAATTCCCGCTTTTCCAGCAAATCCCCGTTTTCCTCCTGCCCCAATCCACAAATTCCCTCTCCACAAAGACAAATTCCCACTTTTCCAACAAATCCCCATTTTCCTCCTGCCCCAATCCACAAATTCCCTCCCCACATCCACAAATTCGCTCCGAATATCCACAAATTCCCGCTTTTCCAGCAAATCCCCATTTTCCTCCTGCCCCAATCCACAGATTCCCTCCGGATATCCACAAATTCGCTCCGGATATCCACAAATTCCCACTTTTCCAGCAAATCCCCATTTTCCTCCTGCCCCAATCCACAACTTCCCTCTCCACAAAGACAAATTCCCACTTTTCCAACAAATCCCCGTTTTCCTCCTGCCCCAATCCACAACTTCCCTCTCCACAAAGACAAATTCCCGCTTTTCCAGCACATCCCCGTTTTCCTCCTGCCCCAGTCCACACATTCCCTCCCCGCATCCACAAATTCCCTCCCCACAAAGACAAATTCCCGCTTTTCCAGCAAATCCCCATTTTCCTCCTGCCCCAATCCACAAATTCCCTCCAGGCCATCCCTTCTCCCAGTTTTCCATCATTTCAGATCCCATTTTTCCACACAAATCCCAATTTTCCCCATTTTCCATCACTTCAGATCCCATTTTTCCACACAAATCCCAATTTTCCCCATTTTCCATCACTTCAGATCCCATTTTTCCACACAAATCCCATTTTCCCCATTTTCCATCACTTCAGATCCCATTTTTCCACACAAATCCCATTTTTCCCTGTTTTCCATCATTTCAGATCCCATTTTTCCACACAAATCCCATTTTCCCCATTTTCCATCATTTCAGATCCCATTTTTCCACACAAATCCCATTTTCCCCATTTTCCATCATTTCAGATCCCATTTTTCCACACAAATCCCATTTTCCCCATTTTCCATCATTTCAGATCCCATTTTTCCACACAAATCCCATTTTTCCCCATTTTCCATCATTTCAGATCCCGCTTTTCCACACAAATCCCATTTTCCCCATTTTCCATCACTTCAGATCCCATTTTTCCACACAAATCCCATTTTTCCCCATTTTCCATCATTTCAGATCCCGCTTTTCCACACAAATCCCATTTTCCCCATTTTCCATCACTTCAGATCCCATTTTTCCACACAAATCCCATTTTTCCCCATTTTCCATCATTTCAGATCCCATTTTTCCACACAAATCCCATTTTTCCCAGTTTTCCATCATTTCAGATCCCATTTTTCCACACGAATCCCAATTTTCCCCATTTTCCATCATTTCAGATCCCGCTTTTCCACACAAATCCCATTTTCCCCGTTTTCCATCATTTCAGATCCCAATTTTCCACACAAATCCCAATTTTCCCCATTTTCCATCGGAATTCCCAAAAGGGGAGCGGGTGAATTTTGGGAATTACACCCCGGCACAGGGCGGGGGGTTTTATCTGGAATTCCATGGGAGTTTTCCAGACTTTTCCCGCTTGGAAAAGCCTTTCCCCCGCCTGTGGGATAAATCCGTGGGTGTTTAGAAATCTGGATAATTCCGTGGATATTTGGGAAAAGGAATTCCTAAATAATGGCAGGAAAAGTTGGGATAAAAGGGAAATCCAGGGAATCTGCAGGAGGAGGAGCACAGGGAAGGACGGACAGTGGGAAATTGGGATGGAAATTGGGATGGAAATTGGGAAAAACGGGGCTGGAATTTGGGAAAAATCAAGGCTGGAATTTGGGAAAAAGGGGGCAGAAAGTTGGGAAAACCTGGGGTTGAAATTTGGGATAAAAGGGCTGGAATTTGGGAAAGCTGGGGCTGAAATTTGGGATTAAAGGGCTGGAATTTGGGAAAGCTGGGGCTGGAATTTGGGATTAAAGGGCTGGAATTTGGGAAAATCAAGGCTGAAATTTGGGATAAGTGGGGCTGGAAATGGGGAAAAAAGGGGCTGAAGTTTGGGATAAAAAGGTTGGAATTTGGGAAAGCTGGGGCTGAAATTTGGGATAAAAGGGTTGGAATTTAGGAAAAACGGGGCTGGAAATGGGGGGAAAAGGGGCTGAAATTTGGGATTTAAGGGCTGAAATTTGGGCTAAAAAGGCTGGAATTTGGGAAAATCGAGGCTGGAATGTGGGAAATGCAAAAATCGGGCAAGCGCGGGGCTGCAGGGCACGAAGGGTTAAAGATTTGGATTTGGGATTTGGGATTTGGGGCTTTGAGGGTTAAATCCCGACTCTGGGCAGGAAAAGGTTTTTCCGTGTGGAAGGAATGACATCACCCAAAAATCTCCCGAAACTCACCCAAAAATCATCCGAAAATCACCCAAAACTCACCCAAAACTCACCCAAAAATCTCCCGAAACTCACCCAAAAATCACCCGAAAATCACCCAAAAATCACCCAAAAATCACCCGAAACTCACCCAAAATATTCCACTTTTTGTTCTATTCCTGCTTTTTTGAATATTCCACTTTTTGTTCTATTCCTGCTTTTTTTCATATTCCACTTTTGCTTTTATTCCTGCTTTTCTTTAATATTCCACTTTTTGTTTTATTCTTCCTTTTTTGAATATTCCACTTTTTCTGTATTCCTGTTTTTTTTAATATTCCACTTTTTTTGTATTCCTGCTTTTTTCATATTCCACTTTCTGTTCTATTCCTGCTTTTTTTCATATTCCCGACTTCTCTGCTCCTGCTTTTTTCATATTCCACTTTTTGTTCTATTCCTGCTTTTTTAATATTCCACTTTTTGTTCTGTTCCTGCTTTTTTTAATATTCCATTTTTGCTCTATTCCTGCTTTTTTCATATTCCATTTTTGTTCTGTTCCTGCTTTTTTCATATTCCACTTTTTTTGTATTCCTGCTTTTTTTATATTCCACGTTCTGTTCTATTCCTGCTTTTTTCATATTCCACTTTTTGTTCTATTCCTGCTTTTTTTAATATTCCTCACTTTTTCTATTTCTGCTTTTTTTAATATTCCATTTTTGTTCTATTCCTGCTTTTTTCATATTCCTGACTTTTTCTATTCCTGCTTTTTAAATATTCCCGACTTTTCCTGCTTTTTTTAAATATTCCACTATTTTTTTTGTATTCCTGCTTTTTTTAATATTCCGCCTTTTTTCTGTATTCCTGCTTTTTTAATATCCTGCCTTTTTTGTTCCATTCCTGCTTTTTTTCTATTCCACTTTTTTTTTTTTTATTCCTGTTTTTTTAATATTCCTTCTTTTTTTGTATTCCTGCTTTTTCAATATTCCACCTTTTTTATATTCCTGACTTTTTTATATTCCAGCTTTTGTTTAATTCCTGGGGTTTTTTCCCACCTTTTTTGTTTTCCTGCATTTTTTTTTTTTTAAATATTGCACTTTTTATTGTATTCCACCATTTTTTAAATTCCTGCTTTTTGTTCTAGTCCAGCTTTTTAAAAAATATTCCTGTTTTTTATATTCCACTATTTCTTTATTCCTGCTTTTTGTTCTATTCCTGCTTTTTTACATTCCTGCTTTTTAAATTCCACCTTTTTTTAAATTCCTGCTTTTTGTTCCATGCCTGCTTTTCTTTATATTCCTGTTTTTTTTTTAATATTCCATCTTTTTTTTATATTCCAGCCTTTCTTTATTCCGGCGTTTCTTTATTCCTGCTTTTTTTTTTTACGTTCCTGCTTTTTTTCCTATTCCTGGGGTGGTTTTTATTCCCTTTTTTTTTTAGTATTCCTGCTTTTTTTTTTTTAATTCCTGCTTTTCTTTTAATATTCCTGCTTTTTTGTATTCCTACCTTTTTCATATTCCCATTTTTCCAAGCATTCCTGCTTTTTTTCTTTGCTTTTTAAAGTCTTCCTGCTGTTTCACAATCTGTCTTTTTTGCATTCCTGCTTTTTTCCTATTCCTGCTTTTTTCCTATTCCTGCTTTTTCTCTCTCGCTCCTGGAGATTTTTCCGCTCCGTGCTGCCGGCCGGGTTTGGAATTCTTCCCAAAAAATTCCGGATGGAGATTGGTGGGGGGGGGGAAGATTTATCCCAAATTCTGCGTCTGAAATTCGGGAATAGGGAGTTCAGAGGGTCGGGATGGCCATTCCCACGTTCCGGTATTCCCAGATTCCCCATTCCCATCCCAAACTCCCCATTCCCGGGATTTTCATCCCGTCCCAAACTCCACATTCCCGGGATTTTCACCCCATTCCCGTCCCAAACTCCCCATTCCCGGGATTTTCACCCCATTCCCATCCCAAATTCCCCATTCCCGGGATTTTCACCCCATTCCCATCCCAAACTCCCCATTCCCGGGATTTTCATCCCGTCCCAAGCTCCACATTCCCGGGATTTTCCCCCCATTCCCAGGATTTTCCCTCATTCCCAGGAATTTCCCCCCATTCCCATCCCAAGCTCCACATTCCCGGGATTTTCATCCCATCCCAAGCTCCACATTCCCAGGAATTTCCCCCCATTCCCATCCCAAACTCCACATTCCCAAGATTTTCACCCCATTCCCATCTCAAGTTCCACATTCCCAGGAATTTCCCCTCATTCCCATCTCAAACTCCACATTCCCAGGATTTTCACCCCATTCCCATCTCAGACTCCACATTCCCAGGAATTTCCCCCCATTCCCATCCCAAACTCCACATTCCCGGGATTTTCATCCCATCCCAAACTCCACATTCCCAAGATTTTCACCCCATTCCCATCCCAAACTCCACATTCCCAAGATTTTCACCCCATTCCAAGGATTTTCCCCCCATTCCCATCCCAAACTCCACATTCCCAGGATTTTCACCCATTCCCAGGATTTTCACCCCATTCCCATCTCAAGCTCCACATTCCCAGGATTTCATCCATTCCTGGGATTTTCACCCCATTCCCAGGAATTTCCCCCATTCCCATCCCAAACTCCACATTCACGGGAATTTCCCCTCATTCCCATCCCAAACTCCACATTCCCAGGATTTTCATCCATTCCCAGGATTTTCATCCATTCCCAGGAATTTCCCCCCATTCCCATCCCAAACTCCACATTCCCAGGATTTTCATGCCATTCCCAGGAATTTCAGGATTTTCAGCCATTCCCAGGAATTTCCCTCATTCCCATCCCAAACTCCACATTCCCGGGAATTTCCCCCATTCCCATCCCAATCCTGGAGCCGCTCCCGCCCGGAATTCCCGGCCTCTTTCCCAAGCTCCCGGCTCCTCAGGCTCCGGATTCCCGGGAATATTCCCTGCCAGAGGACTTTGGGAAGAGTCTTTTCCACTCGCCCATCCCGAATTTCCTCCGGCTGCCCGGCAGGGAGCATCCAGAGGGGAAAGTTCGGGATGTGGATCCCACCCAGGGCTGCCTTGGCTCGGACGATCCCGCGGATATTTTGGGAAGATTCCCGGTTTTTAAATCCGGCTCCGGAATTAGAGCTCGGGAATGAGCCGGGAGGGGGGGGCTGCTCCGTCTGGGTGGATTTTCCCGGATTTTTGACGGATTCGGGCGGAATTCTGTGGCGCATTCCTGACCGGGATCGGCGTGGGGAGCTCGTGCCCGGGGATGTCCCGGTGCCCGCTCGCATTCCCGCTGGAATTCCGCTGGGATTCCCGCTGGGATTCCGCTGGGATTCCGCTGGGATTCCGCTGGGATTCCGCTGGGATTCCCACTGGGATTCCGCTGGGATTCCCGCTGGGATTCCGCTGGGATTCCCGCTGGGATTCCGCTGGGATTCCCGCTGGGATTCCGCTGGGATTCCGCTGGAATTCCGCTCGGATTCCCGCTGGGATTCCGCTCGCATTCCCGCTGGGATTCCACTTGCATTCCTGCTCGGATTCCCGCTGGGATTCCGCTGGGATTCCCGCTGGGATTCCCGCTCGCATTCCCGCTGGGATTCCCACTGGGATTCCGCTGGGATTCTGCTCGCATTCCCGCTGGGATTCCGCTGGGATTCCCACTCGGATTCCGCTGGGATTCCCGCTGGGATTCCGCTGGGATTCCCGCTGGGATTCCCGCTCGGATTCCCGCTGGGATTCTGCTCGCATTCCCGCTGGGATTCCGCTGGGATTCCGCTGGGATTCCACTGGGATTCCACTCGGATTCCTGCTGGGATTCCGCTCGGATTCCCACTGGGATTCCGCTGGGATTCCACTCGGATTCCCACTGGGATTCCCGCTGGGATTCTGCTGGGATTCCGCTCGCATTCCCGCTGGGATTCCACTGGGATTCCACTGGGATTCCACTCGGATTCCTGCTGGGATTCCGCTGGGATTCCCGCTGGGATTCCCGCTGGGATTCCACTCGGATTCCACTGGGATTCCGTTCGGATTCCCCCTGGGATTCCCGCTGGGATTACGCTGGGATTCTGCTCGCATTCCCGCTGGGATTCCGCTGGGATTCCCGCTGGGATTCCCGCTGGGATTCCTCGGAGCTCTCGTCATGGGGGTGGATCCCAGAGCAGCCGGAGCTGCCCGGAAATTCCATCGGAAAACAGCCCCGAATGCCACTGGAAAAGTGCCGCCGCCGCCCTCACCTCCGCGCTTTTCCCGGTTTTTCCGGGATGGGGAGGAGAGCTCGGGCATGGAATTCCTTATCCCGAGGTCGGAGCTTGGGAATTTTCCCTGCCTGTCCCGGGGATTGGCTTCCCTGTGGATGTGGCGCTTGGGAACGCGGCCAGGGCTGGGATTGGGCGGCTCCCGGGCCTTTTCCAGCCTCTGGAATTCCAGGATTCCATCCCTGGAGTTGTGATCCCGGAGGGTTTTCGTAGGGAAGACGGAAGGAGCTGCCGAGCCGTTCCCGAACTTCGGCAAAATGGGATAAAATCCACGGAAACAAAAAAACAAACACCCAGATAATCCCAAATGCAGATCCTGGCTGATCCCATTCCCTTGGGATGGATTTATCCCGGGAATCCGGAGCTGGGAGTGTGGCCTGCTGGGATTTGGAGGAGAGGAGGAGCTGTGGGATTCATCCCCTTCCCGGTGGGATAATTCCCGGGATTCCGGCTCCAGCAGGACATCCCAGGCCTTCCCATCCAGCCAGGAAGGTTTGGGAATTCCCAGGAAAAAGCAGGAGCGGGGCAGGGATCATCCTGGAGCCGGAATCGTGGATTTTCCCTCGGGAAGAGGCTTCCCTGTGGGAATTCCCGGTGGGAATTCCGTCCTCCTTTTCCTTATCCCGGGGCTCTGCCTCTTCCCGGGGAATCTTTGGGAATCTCCGAGTCCGACGCCGCTCCCTGTCCCTCCCGGATTTCGGGAGAGTTGGGATTCCTCTCTCATCCCAAAAAAGCAGCTCCGGCCTCAGCTGGGATTCCTGGAAAAACTCGGGAACAAAACATTCCCTGGCAAAGGCCGGGAGATCGCGAGGGCTCCGAGCTGCCGGCTCGGCAATTCCCAAACAATTCCCAAACAATTCCCAAACCATTCCCAAACAATTCCCAAACAACTCCCGGCATTCCCGGGGCCGGGATCCAGCTTGGATCAACCCGGGATATCGGGAAGTTCCCTGCCCGTGGAATGGCTGGAATGGGAAGATCCCAAAAATCCGTTCCCGGCCGAAGCATTCCAGGATCCCGAGGCCAGGATCCCATGGGCGAGATTCCCAGGACAGGATCCCATGTTTGGGAATAAAGGGCTGGATCCTGGAATGTGTTTGGGAATAAAGGGCTGGAATTCTGGAGTGTTTGGGAATGCAGGGCTGGATCCTGGAATGTGTTTGGGAATGCAGGGCTGGATCCTGGAATGTGTTTGGGAATACAGGGCTGGAATTCTGGAGTGTTTGGGAATAAAGGGCTGGATCCCTGGAATGTGTTTGGGAATAAAGGGCTGGAATTCTGGAGTGTTTGGGAATAAAGGGCTGGATCCTGGAATGTGTTTGGGAATACAGGGCTGGAATTCTGGAGTGTTTGGGAATACAGGGCTGGAATTCTGGAGTGTTTGGGAATGCAGGGCTGGATCCTGGAATGTGTTTGGGAATGCAGGGCTGGAATTCTGGAGTGTTTGGGAATGCAGGGCTGGAATTCTGGAATGTGTTTGGGAATGCAGGGCTGGAATTCTGGAGTGATCCAGATCCCTGGAATGTGTTTGGGAGCAAAGGGCCGGACCTCTGGAATGTGTCCAGATCCCGGCGCGTGTCCGGAGCCAGGGGTCAGATCCCTGGAATGTGTCCAGATCCCCGGAGCATGTCCAGATCCCTGGAATGTGTCCAGATCCCTGGAATGTGTCCAGATCCCCGGAGCGTGTCCAGATCCCTGGAATGTGTCCAGATCCCTGGAATGTGTCCAGATCCCTGGAATGTGTCCAGATCCCGGCGCGTGTCCGGAGCCAGGGGTCAGATCCTGGAGCGTGTCCAGATCCCTGGAATGTGTCCAGATCCCTGGAATGTGTCCAGATCCCTGGAATGTGTCCAGATCCCTGAGCGTGTCCAGATCCCTGGAATGTGTCCAGCTCCCGGAGCGTGTCCAGATCCCTGGAATGTGTCCAGATCCCTGAGCGTGTCCAGATCCCTGGAATGTGTCCAGATCCCGGTGCGTGTCCGGAGCCAGGGGTCAGATCCCTGGAATGTGTCCAGATCCCTGGAATGTGTCCAGATCCCTGGAATGTGTCCAGATCCCGGCGCGTGTCCGGAGCCAGGGGTCAGATCCCTGGAATGTGTCCAGATCCCTGGAATGTGTCCAGATCCCTGGAATGTGTCCAGCTCCCGGAGCGTGTCCGGCTCCCGGAGCGTGGCCGTGGCTTTGCTCCGGAGCCAAATCCCTGGAACGGCTTTTCCCGGCTCCGGCTGCTGCTCCGGCGGCTGCCAGAGGCCACGGCCCCGCTCCCCTCCCATTATCCCGTGGATTCCATCCCAATCCCATCCCATGGATCCCATCCCATGGATCCCATTATCCCGTGGATTCCATCCCAATCCCATCCCATCATCCCATCCCATGGATCCCATTATCCCGTGGATTCCATCCCAATCCCATCCCATCATCCCATCCCATGGATCCCATTATCCCGTGGATTCCATCCCAATCCCATCCCATGGATCCCATCCCATGGATCCCATTATCCCGTGGATTCCATCCCAATCCCATCCCATCATCCCATCCCATGGATCCCATCCCATGGATCCCATTATCCCGTGGATTCCATCCCAATCCCATCCCATCATCCCATCCCATGGATCCCATTATCCCGTGGATTCCATCCCATCCTATCCCATGGATCCCATCCCATGGATCCCATTATCCCGTGGATTCCATCCCAATCCCATCCCATCATTCTATCCCATGGATCCCATCCCATGGATCCCATCCCATGGATCCCATTATCCCGTGGATTCTATCCCATCCTATGGATCCCATCCTATGGATCCTATCCCATTCTATGGATCCCATCCCATCCCATCCCATGGATCCCATCCCATCCTGTGGATCCCATCCCATCCTATGGATCCCATCCCATCCTGTGGATGCCATCCTGTGGATTACATCCCATCCCATGGATCCCATCCCATGGATCCCATCCCATCCTATGGATCCTCTCCTATCCCGTGAATCCTATCCCATTCTATGGATCCCATCCCATGGATCCCATTCCATGGATCCCATCCCATGGATCCCATTATCCCATGGATTCCATCCCATCCCATGGATCCCAAACCATGGATCCTATCCCAGTCTATGGGTCCCTTCCCATGGATCCCATTCCATGGATCCCATTCCATGGATCCTCTCCTATCCCATGAATCCTATCCCATCCTATGGATCTCATCCCATCCCATCCCATGGATCTCATCCCATCCCATCCCATGGATCCTGTCCCATCCTATGGATCCCACCCCGTTATCCCAGTCCCATCCCAGTCCCAATCCACTATCCCATCCCAATCCCATGCCATTATCCCAGTCCCATCCCACCCCAATCCCATCCTATCATCCCTGTCCCATCTCCAATCCCATCCCATTATCCCAATCCCATCCCATTATCCCATTATCCCATCCCATTATCCCATCCCCAATCCCATCCCCAATCCCATTCCTAATCCCATTATCCCAATTCCCAATCCCAATTCCCAATCCCATCCCAGCTGCTCCCAGCTCGCCCCTGGCTGGAGCTCGGCTTCCCTTGGCTCTTTTCCTTGGAAAAGCTGCTCCCGATTTCCCTTCCCATCCGGGGCACTCCACGATCCCGGGATCCGCCAGATCCCGGAAATCTCCCGGGAGTGGCTCCTCAGCAGGGCCCTGTTTCCCTAAACCCTTGGAATGCGGTTATCCCATCCCGGTTATCCCGGCGGTTAACCCCGGCAGTTATCCCGGTTGTTATCCCAGGTGTTATCCCGGTTATCCCGGCGGTTATCCCGGTTATCCTGGTTATCCCGGTTGTTATCCCGGGTGTTATCCCGGCGGTTATCCCGGTTATCCTGGTTATCCCGGGTGTTATCCCAGTTATCCCGGTTATCCTGGCGGTTATCCCAGCGTTTATCCCGGCGTTTATCCTGGTTATCCCGGCAGTTATCCCGGTTATCCCGGCAGTTATCCCAGTTATCCCGGCAGTTATCCCGGTTATCCTGGCAGTTATCCTGGCGGTTATCCTGGTTATCCCAGCAGTTATCCCGGTTATCCTGACGGTTATCCTGGCGGTTATCCCAGTTATCCCAGCAGTTATCCCAGTTATCCCAGCAGTTATCCCGGCAGTTATCCCGGTTATCCCAGTTATCCCGGCTGTTATCCCGGCAGTTATCCCGGCAGTTATCCCGGTTATCCCGGTTGTTATCCCAGGTGTTATCCCGGTTATCCCGGCGGTTATCCCAGTTATCCTGGCGGTTATCCTGGTTATCCCAGCAGTTATCCCAGTTATCCTGGCGGTTATCCCGGTTATCCCGGGTGTTATCCCGGGTGTTATCCCGGTGGTTATCCCGGCAGTTATCCCGGTTATCCCGGTTGTTATCCCGGCTGTTATCCCGGCAGTTATCCCGGCAGTTATCCCGGCAGTTATCCCAGCAGTTATCCCGGTTATCCCGGCAGTTATCCCGGGTGTTATCCCGGGTGTTATCCCAGCAGTTATCCCGGTTATCCCGGCGGTTATCCCAGTTATCCTGGTTATCCCGGTGGTTATCCCGGTGGTTATCCCGGGTGTTATCCCGGTTATCCCGGGTGTTATCCCGGGTGTTATCCCGGTTATCCCGGCGGTTATCCCGGGTGTTATCCCGGGTGTTATCCCAGTTATCCCAGCAGTTATCCCGGGTGTTATCCCAGTGGTTATCCCAGCAGTTATCCCGGCGGTTATCCCGGTTATCCCAGTTGTTATCCCAGTTGTTATCCCATGCTTGTTATCCCGGGTGTTATCCCGGTTATCCCATTGTTCATGCCGCTCTCCCGCCCCCTCCCCCCGCTGCGGCCGGAGCTTTTCCCGTTTTTCCCTTTTCCATCCCCAATTTAACGAGCGGGAGCCTCTTCCCGAGGGAACGGCGGCTGCAATTCCGGCGGCGCCTCCGGAAGCGGCGGCGGCTGCGGGGGCCCCGAATCCCAAATCCCAAATCCCAAATCCGGGGGGCCTCGGAGCCTTTGGATCCGCGTCCGGAGCTGGGGCAGGGCCAGGCTGGGAAAATCCTTGGGAAATTCCTCGGGAATGGAGCTGGGAATGCGCACGGGGAGCTGGGAATTCCGGGAGATCCCAGAGGCTTTTCCAGGGTTTTTCTGGGAGAGCTGGAGAGGGGTTTGGGATGCTGGAGGGAAACAGGGAATGGCTCCCCATGGAAAATTGGGATTTTGGGATGGAATTCCCGGAGAATCTGGCCCTGGAATAGCTGGAGGTGTTCCTTGGGATTTTGGGATCATCCATAAAATCCCCTCCATTCCCACCCCATTCCCAGCATTCCGAGGTTGGATCGGTTCTTCCAGGAGGGAGTTCCCATAAAATTCCCACCCCAGCCACATTCCCACCTCCCTTATCCCGGATTTTCCCCTCTCATCCCAGAATTCCCAAGGTTTGGGACTGAGGAGAATTCTCCCCATTCCTGGGAGCCCAAAATTCCCAAAATCTCCTGGTTTTGCCCAGTTCTGGGAAGGAAAGGGAGATCCAGAGGCTCCGGAGCCGGGAATCCAAGCGCTCCCGCAGGAGAATTCCAGAGCCTTTTCCAGGGATTTTCTGGGAGAGCTGGAGGGACGGGAAACAGGGAACGGCTTCCCAGGGAATGTTGGGATTTTGGGATGGAATTCCCAGAAATCCGGTGCTTCTCCCAGCCCGGGAATTCCCAGTTTGGAGCCTCCCGGCGGGAAGGGCAGAATTCCAAGGAAAAAGCGGGACCGGCTCCCGAGGTGCGGGAGTGGAAAAGTCGGAGCGAGCGCGGGAGGATTTGCCAGGGCCGGGGCCGGCGCAGGAATCTTGGAGCGGGAGCCGGAGGATTTTTCCATGGGCAGGAAAAGCAGCACGGAAAGATCTGGGGGGGGGTGGGGAAAGGAAAAATCCCAAAATTCCGCATTTATCCCGCCGTTATCCCGGGATATTCCCAACAAAGGTGGCGGAGATGGAGCCCAAGCCAGCGGGGATAGCCTGGATTTTATTTGGGAATTTCCAGGGGTTTTCAGGGAATTTGGAGGGGTTTTTCAGGAGTTTTCGGCGGGGGTTTCTTGGGAATTTTCAGGGGGGTTTTTAATGGTTTTCCGAGGTGGTTTTTAGGGAATTTTGGGGTGTTTTTTAGGGAATTTGGGGGTGGTTTTAGTGGTTTTGGGGATGT